>NC_065565.1:2400000-2700000 GCF_022605725.1 Anthonomus grandis grandis
AAAATAAGTTGTTGTCGCTCTTCAATTGAGGGTACAGTAATAATATTTTTACAGATAATAAACTTAGTTTGAGGGTATAAAAACTGTATCATTTTATAAAAATTATATTTTTCGAAATATGTCACATAATAAACTTTATTTTCTTTTAATTTGAGAGCCGACAATATTTTAAAATTGTTTTCATTACAGTGCGGCTTGATCTTAGCTAAGATTAAATTACGTGTTTTTGTTTCGTTCGTTAATTCGATAACTGAGTCGAAATCGGAGTCTTTTATGACTGGAAATACGTCACGAATGATATTAAAGTGAAATTCGTTTTTTTCGGAGTCATCATAAATATAAACGATATTTTTATTTTGCGGGTCTAATATTTGTTCGTTTGAAAAATCAAAATTTGTCAGCATAATATTTTGTTTTGAATTAAGAAAAGCTGGATAATCTTTAACGGTGATTTCATTTATTTGGATTCGTGATAATGCATCAGCAACTTTATTTGATTTACCAGAAATGTGTTTTATATTAAAAGTATACTCGCTTAATTTTAAACGCCACCTCGATAATTTCGAGTTGGGGTCTTTTAAATTTAAAAGCCATAGTCTATGGTCCGTTATTAGCTGAAATTTGACACCAAAAATATAGGGCCGAAAATAATCCGTGCTCCATACCATTGATAACAATTCTTTTTCGGTTGTCGAGTATTTAATTTCTGTATCGGTTAGCGTTCTTGAAGCAAAAGATATTGGTCTTTCTGTTTTGCCGTCGTCATCTAATTGGGAAAGAACCGCGCCAAGAGCGTAATTAGACGCGTCTGTCGTTAAAATGAATTGTTTGTCAAAGTCGGGATACATTAAAATACTATCAGATGTCAAGATTTCTTTACATTTGTTAAAACTATTTATTACTTGAGGTGTTATTTTAAATTTAACTGATTTTTTTAACAAATTGCTGAGAGGTTTTGTAATATCTGCAAAATTTTTCACAAATTTCCTATAGTAGCCAAAAAGACCCAAAAAAGATTTTATTTCTTTTTCATTTTTTGGTAAAGGGAAGTTAACTATAGATTTTACCTTATCAGATAAAAACAACTTCGTTAGTGAGATAATTACATTTATCCGATTCTATTTTTAAGTTATGATTTCGCAAAAGCTCAAAGATTATTTCTAAATTTTTTAAATGTTCTTCAATCGTGTTACTAAATACCAGAATGTCATCCATATAAATAAAACATATTTTTCCTATTACATGTTTAAAAATTTCATTCATAACCCTTTGAAACGTACTAGGCGCGTTTTTTAACCCAAAGGGCATCCTAGTAAATTCAAAGTGCCCCTGTTCGGATGAAAAAGCAGTTTTCTCTATATCAGAAATATTCATTTGTATTTGGTGAAACCCAGAAGCAAGATCAATAGTGGAAAAAAAATTTGAGTTACTTAATAAATCAAAAGCATCGTTAAAATGTGGCAATGGATATTTATCGTCCACTGTAATGTTGTTTAATTTACGGTAATCGATAACTACACGCCATTTTTGAACACTACTTTTATCTTGTTTTTTGGGTACTATCCAAAGTGGAGAGTTCCATGGTGAAATTGAATCGCGAATTATTCCCTGATCAAGCAGTTTTTTAATTTGTGTTTTAACTTCTTCCTTATGGATGTGTGCATAACGATAATTTTTTGTGTAAATAGGATTTTCGGTTGTTGTTCGAATACAATGTTTTATTTTATTATTAAAAGTTAAAGGTTCGTTTTTATTAAGAAAAATATCGTGATATCTTAAACATAAATCTTTAATCTTACGTTGTAATTCCAAACTAACGTGATCAACTATTATTTTTTCAGAAATATACTCAATTTTTGTTGTGTGAGAAATATGATTAATAGGCTTTTCTTTTTTATCTCCTAATGAAAATAAAGGAAATTTTTCATTATTTATTAACATAGATTTAGAATCAAAATCAAGAGTACACTTATTATTTTTCAAAAAATCTAATCCTAATATGCCATCAAATGGTGAATTAAAATTATTTATATAAAATTTTTGAGTTTTTGCAAACATAGAAAAATTAACGCTATGCTTAATTTTAATGGGGATATTATTTATTCCATAAACTTCTAAATTTTCGGAATTAAGCTTATAATTTGTAAGAAAATTTAGGGGTTTTAAAATAGAAATTGCTGCACCAGAATCTACCAATAATTTTAGGTTTAATGTTTTTACGTGTATGTATAATAATGACTGATTATTTATTTGGTAAATTCCAAGGTCGTTATAGGTGGGTTTTCTAGTAATATAGGATTTTGGCATAAAAAATCGACGTCAACTTCCAATTCGATTTCATCGTCTTATTCACACTCGATATTTATAGCAGAATCAGAATAAAAATTATTTACGGGGACTTGCGATTCCAAATTTTTAAAGCATTTTTCGGCTTTATGTCCAAATTTATTGCATATTCTACATTTGGGAATTGTTAATTTTATTGGGGGTTTTTGTTGAAATGCATTTGTTTCTGAAAAACTACCTGATGGTTTAAAAGATGCATTACTGTTTTGATTTTGAATATTCATTTTCGAAAACTGAATATTGGTTTGTTTAAAAAATTGTTGATTTTCATAGTTAATAATTAATTGTTTTACTTCTGTTAATGACTCAGGTTTTAACGATCTTAAGCACTGCGACAAGGAATCTTTTAAACCTGTGACTGCTGTCACTAAGGCAGATTTATTGTGAAATGTGGTCAAGCAATTTTTTTCAATAGTGTTAAGCTTAATGTCATATTTATTAACTTTATGAATTCTAATTAATTGACTTTCAATGCGTTCTACAAACTTTATAGGTTTTTCATTAAGTTGCTGTTTAAAGTGGCAGAGTTCAAAATTTAAACTGTGAATATCTAGTATTTCACCATATTGTTCTAGAAGTGCAATTTTTATGTCATCCCAAGAATTAAATTCTCTTGAGCCAATAAATTCTAAAGCTTTGCCTTCTAGTCAGCTTTTTACGATGAAAGGAAAAACATCTAATTCGTTTTGATTAAATTTTGAATAGACAAAATCAACAGAATCAATAAAATTATGCAATTTAGAGCGAGCACCATCAAAAACGTTAATTAATTTTATTGCTTTATCGGAAGTTATAGTGTAAGTTGTTGAAGTATTTGAATTTGAATTTTCAGTTGTATCAGGCATTGTGCAAGGTGGTAAATTGAGTACAAGTGATACAACCTACAAGAAAAAAAAAACAACGAAAAATAAAATAAATTTGATAAAATTAAATAATCGTGCAGTAAGACTCACCCTGCAACTCTTGTACTCCGTGAGAATGACTGTAGCCTGTGGTGTTTGTGTTGGTTTGTCGATCTGCTTCTACTTAGTCAGCATTGCGGTGGCATTACACCTTGACTGTGTTGAATTTTTTTCATCCAAATTCCAGTGAACTTCGGGCTAGGGAACGTCTTGAAGGTTCTGTCTTCCAGAAATCCCAAATTCCTTCGTTAGGCTAGAGGAGAGCTGAGAGGACCTTTTCTTGATAGTTCCAAATTCCACTTGGTAAACGGCTAGGGACGACAGACAGCAAACAACGTGCAATCTCAAACGCGTTTTTATAAAATTTTTTGATTTCCCGGTAAATTGAAATTATGATTTCTTCGGAATTATCTTACCGACTGCGCCAGTTTTGAAATGAATAAAAGAATGTTTCCTTTTTTTCCAATAAAAAATTTAACATGTTAAAAATATAAAAACTGTTTTAAAAAAATATGAATACAAAATTGAGTCGATCTTGCGACTTAGGCGGTACAGTCAAATCTGATTATTTAAAAGTTCACACAGAAGCACAAAAACGTTTTTCTTATAGTTCTTCGTCAGCTAAAATTTGGGAACGGTCGAATGGATGAACCAGTGGCGTAACGTAACATATATAGGGTGTCTCCTTTTTCATAGGGACAGTATTGCTATCTCCTATACTATAAAAGATACGATAAAGATACGGTTAAATTAGAAAAAACTTGCGGCATTTTATTCTGATTAAAAAAGTGTATTTAGATTTTTTATGCGACGTTTCGTTTTTTAGATATCATCATCAACTTTTTTTTTTAAATACGGATCTGGATTTTTTATTTTATATTTAAAAAGAATTTTTATTTTCCTTTTCAACAATGTATAACTTAAATGTCTGTCTCGACGTTTCGGTATAAGAATAGCAGTTTTTAAGCTTTCTTCTTTAATACGGACCTGATTAGTATTTACAAAATTAAAATACCTTTTGAATGCATATTTACCTATTTATCTTCAATATCAAAAAATTTATACAGTGCCCTTTTTTTTGTGGGTAAGAAAAAGAAATTCGAAAATTTGGTATGGTTCTTTTAATCTACGAGTACTTGCTTTAGATTTAGAAGGGGAACAATAAATGTGTAAATAAAATTGAATTTTACACTTTTAATAAGAAATATTTTATTTACTTTACAAATAAATGACAAACGTGTATTAACCAAAACAATACGATTTAACTAAAGAAACAACATTCTCTTTACATACATTAGGCAAGAAAAATTGCTGTTTTTCTTGCTTATAAAGCAGTTTTTTAGTTCCGAGAAGAAATTAAGCAGTTTTTTACAAATAACATTTACACTATTTACAAAAAATTTTCGAAACGACCCCCATTATGTTCAATGCATTTTACGGTCCTTAATTCTAAGTTCTCTATTGAGCGGGTTAAGTATTCGGGCTTTAAATCTCTAAATGCAGCAGTGACCCGATGTGTTAACACCTCCATATTATTTATTTCACTGTTATTGACTTTATTTTTAAAAAATCCTCATAAGAAGTAATCCAGAGGATTAAGGCATGGGGAACGAGGAGGCCACCTTACAGGACCGTTTGTTCCTACCCAGCAATTAGGGAAATTTGTGTCGAGATAATCTCGGGCAACAGCGGAATTGTGAACGGCACAGCCATCCTGCATAAACCACCGAATACTTCTTAATGTTTCCAATGGAATTTCATCCATAACTTTTGTCAATAGGTTAACGTACCTTTTACCATTTAAATTTCCATCAATAATTTTGGGACCTATTAGCCTATTACCGATGATTCCGCACCACATATTAAGACTAAATCGATTTTGAGGCTTAGTTTCTTCTACTAAATGTGGGTTGTTTTGCGCATAGAAATGCTTATTTTTTCGGTTAAACATGCCACTATTAGTGAATGTAGTTTCGTCGGTCCATAAAATGGTCGTAGAGAACATCGGGTCTGCATTTAACATCTCTTGATACCAACGGCAGAAAACAAGTCTGCGTTCTGAATCACCTGGATGCAGTTTTTGAACCGGCTGGAACTTGTAGTCATGATACCTATGTTTCTTTAAAATTTTTCCGACCACTGAAGGACGTATCCCACATTCAGAACCTATAATTCTTAATGAAGACTCCGGATAAAGATGAATTTGAGCTAAAACATTAACATCGTGTGTATTCTTGGCACGGTATTTTCCGCGTTTTTTTGATACACATCCAAATTCGGTGAGGTTTCTTGAAACCAAATAAAAAATTTTTCGCGCTGGAGCAGTTCTGTTTGGATATAATCTAGCATACTCCCTTACTGCATCATCAACCTTTCGATAACATCTTATAAAAACATCGTACATGTCCTTTTTTTCACTATCACTATACCGTACCATTTTACAACTTGTATTTATTTTGTTAATATTGAACTAGGAAATTGCTAAGGAAGCAACCAAAGTTTTTAAACTAATTTAAGAAACTAACTTACGGCAAAACGTTAAAATATCAAAGTAATATTTTAATAATTTTGTTGTAATTAATAATAATAATTGTTGTCGTAGCTACGACATATTTTTGTTTTCATGGCCTACCTAAAAAGTCACAGCCGTAATAAATCTGACATTGTTATAAAGTTTGAACCATTCGGCAAGCACGGTTCCATTTTCATTAAAGGTGGCTCTCCATGCAGCTTTAAAAATAGATTTTTGTTATCGAATATTAATATCAAACAAATCACATATCGTAATTTTTTTTCTAACCACATAAAAAAATATCAGCCGCAATTGATGTTAGTGAATAATATTAGCAGCTAACCCAACTCAACCCAAATCTGCCGTATTTTAATTTTGTAAATACTAATCAGGTCCGTATTAAAGAAGAAAGCTTAAAAACTGCTATTTTTATACCGAAACGTCGAGACAGACATTTAAGTTATACATTGTTGAAAAGGAAAATAAAAATTCTTTTTAAATATAAAATAAGAAATCCAGGTCCGTATTTAAAAAAAAAAGTTGAACAATATACTTGAACAATATAACTTGCATGTCCATTAAACTTATTCTCTTTTATTGAGAAATTGTGTTCATTTGAAACTACTTAAAAAAAACTTACTATATATCATTAGAATGTAGATTTTCAATTTTAAAACGTTAATTTCTATATTTCGAATTTAAAAGGATTCACACTGTATCTACGCTTACTATATTTTTAATCAGAATACTTACACAATAGATTTTTTTAGAAAATACATATTAATACAAGCGCTTTATATAATATCAAAGATTTAGTTTTAAGTTTGGCAACATAGCGACGTCTTTACAGCAAAAATAAGCAAAATATTATTTTGCTGTATAGGGGATTATTCACCCATAAATTGGTCTTTTCAAAAAGTTATGTTACATTTTTTCTATAAAATGTACAGGGAGGTCAATAATTAATGCCCCTTAGAATTTACATGGGTTTTCCTATGTTCCGCTCGGCGACGCACCACCCGGTATAAATGAAAATAAATGATTCATTTTGGAAAGAAAAAATGATAGAAAAATTAAAGATTTTTTATTTTAAATGTCTACTGCCTGAAATCATAGATCCTAGGCATAATAGAGGCATGGAAATTCGAAACCCATCTAGAACTTGAGCTGTAAATGGCAATTTTTGTATTACAGTTGTTTGGTTTTTCTATTTTCATTAGAATATACCACTTCGTTATATTATAATTTTCATTCTTGTATACTTACTTACCTAACAGTTTAATATTGTCTTATATTTTATACAGCTTGTTCTAAAACATGTACCTACGTCAATATAAGTACACACAACATCCATAAACACAAAAAAATAAGTGTAATCTAATGTAACAAGTTCAAAACTGAGACACACATTTTTTTTTAATTAATTGAACTTTTGGGTTTATTTTATGCCCCTTTAATGAAGCTCACGCGTATGTCATAATTTATTTTTTGTATTCTGATTGCTAAGAACTGTTTAAGAGCATTAGTCACCCGCTCATTACTGTTATTTCAGTAATTCCTTTATTTTAAAAGATATTTAACTGCGGTTTTGAGTAAAGTTATTTAAATTTCCTAAAGAACACCGCTACAGAACGTTTTTTTTATTTTTTTATTTTTTTTAGTTTTTAATTCTGCAATAATGAAAAAAAGTCGAAAATTCGTCTATAGCGGGAACATAAAATCATTATTATAAAATTAAGCCAAATGGTAAAATATAAAATTTTAATTAATAAAAGCGTAATATCAATAACCGAAAAATTGAAAAAACAGCTTTAAATTTCCCAATACCTGCGGCTTTTGCTGGCAGCTGGTAACGCAGCGCCGTGCGCCGCTTGTCTGGCTGGTGACGAGAGTCGTCCACGGAACGGGGGAGCTATTCGATATTATGTCAATTTCGGTAATTGCATGCTACTGTTTTTCCGCTGTAATTTCTATACCTATGATTTTGTGCTTTTTGGGGTAGTTGTGTTTCGTGTTATTATTGTTTTTTCTTTTGTCTTTGCGTTTTTTATTCTTATCTATTTTATTGTGTATTAGTTAACCATTTTTTTATTGGCGGTTTAAAAATTTTTAATAATAAACAATGGGTAAACGAAAGGAGGCTAAAAAAGATGTGTATTATATTAATAAAAAATCTTTAAAACAGAGAATGAAACAAGCCCGATCTAATAAAATAAACAATTTAAGGTAAGTATAAAACAGTTTTAACCTAAATAAAGGTTTATTATTTACTTAGGTTTATTAAAACTTTTTAATCTTACTTTATTTTAGAACTGCATCTGAAACTTTTAAAAATACTGTTTCTGTTAAAAATACTGTTTCTGTCGACTATCTAGAAGAAAAGGCTCGCGAGGAATCCAGGTTAGTATAGGATTTTTTATAAGCATTTAGAGAAGTGCCTTTTTTAACTTTTTAATGTTTTTAAGGTAACTTTTTTGAGTATTTAGAATTTACAACATTATCCTGAAAAATACAACATATTCCATAGAAAAATAACTTTCATTTATTACAGTAAACCCTCGTGTGGTTATAATTATCAAGATTCTCAGCAACAAATATCGCCAACAATTTTGAATAATTATAGTGAGTTAAATGTTGAAGATTCTATGAGGTATAAATATATTACATGTTATTTTTTAATTATAATCTAAACGTATTACATTTTAGTATAGAAAATGATAATAAACTTGAAAATGGTGCTAAAAGTCAACGCCAACAAGAAAATAATTTAGAATCGGCGAAAAAAAGAAAAAAGTGGTAAATAATTTAATACATTATTTATTAAAAATAATTATATGAAATGAATTAATTTTTTAGCAATGAATTTGAGATAGCAGGTAGGCGGATATTTGACGTTGAATATTTATTTAAACAATTTTTAAATGGGGAACGGCATAAACCGTTTGACTGCACTCTTGTGGATATGGAATTGATTAAAGAAAAGAGAAACGGATTATATAGTGAATTTACACTAAAATGTAAAATGTGTAACGTCACTAAAGTAATTTCAAATAAAGAAAATAAATTTCAACAACTTGAACTAAATTCTTCAGTGGTTTTAAGCACCATATCTACCGGACTAGGCTATTCACAAATTAATGAAGTAGCCGCTTCCATGAATATGCCATTTATGTCTTATAAAACGTTTAGCAGCCACCATGAGAAAGTGGGTCATTTGATTAGGGAATCCGCATGGAAGAGTATGGAAGAAGCTGCCGCTGAAGAAGCTAGAATCGCAACCATTGAAGGCGAAGTGGATAAAGATGGAATTCCATGTATTACCGTAGTGACCGATGGGGCTTGGGCAAAGAGATCCTACAATGTCAATTATGATTCTTCATCTGGAGTGGTAATACTAATAATAATAATATCAAAATCGAAAATAAGTATTTTCTTTTAACTGTTGACTAAAAACATTACATAAATGATTAATGTTTTAATTTGTAATTTTTAGGCATGTATAGTTGGCTATAAAACAGGGAAGTTGTTATTTCTGGGAATAAGAAATAAATTTTGTTCGTTATGTTCCTGGTACGAAAATTAAAAAAAAGACGTTCCAATACATAAATGTCATAAGAACTGGAACGGCACATCTACATCGATGGAAGCTGACATAGTATTGGAGGGCTTTAAAAGAAGCATGGAGCTTTACAATTTAAAATTTACAAAAATGATTGGTTATGGAGATTCCTCGGTCCACCGAAAATTATTGCAATCAAAGCCTTATGGTAATATGTTGGTGCAAAAGGTGGAGTGCAGGAATCATTTGTTGCGAAATTTTGCCAAGAAAATTCGAGAAATATGTAGTATGTATATTTTATATTTTAATACCAGTATAATGGGTGTCCCACTTAAAATGATATACATGGGGAAATCGGAAACCGTCAAAGATACAAGGTGGATCAAATGGGGAAAAAGTTACGCATTTTTGAGCTTAACAGTATGCTATTTAAAAATTTGCTTTGAATTAAATATGCAAAAATCCAATATAGCGTCCATAAGAAAAAAAAAAGTTGATGATGGTCGGCAAAAGACGAAACGTCGTACTAAAAATCTAAAAATACCTTCATGTAGCACGTAAAAAGTTACTCTGAAAATTGCTTTTTAAAGTTTTTAAAAAATCGGATAAAAAATAAGCTTAGAAAAAAATAAAATCGATTTTTCAAATATCGGATTTTCCGATTATCTTCGGAACCACTCGGAGCTTTTAAAATTTTTAAATGGCATATTGTTAGGCTCAAAAATGCGCAACTTTGTTCTCATTTGATCCACCCTGTATCTTTGACGGTCTCCGATATCCCCATTTATATCATTTTAAATGGGACACCCTGTATTTTATTACACATACATATAAGCCATACAGGGTGTCAGGCTTGTACAAACTTCTAGAAGTGATAAATCATGTAAAAATAAACTTTTTTTTTTAATAAACATAATATGTCCGGAAGCGGTTTGTTTTTAAGATACAGGGTGTTAAACTTTGTAAAAAAAAATTTTTTTTTCATATTTGTATCTAAGAAATGCGTTTAATGATTTAAATGAAAATTAAATTTAATTTAAATAAAATGATATTGGCAAATTTTAAACTTACACTATTAAACTCATACTATTAAACTTATACAATTATATAATGTGTATCTATTGTTTTCTACTTTCTTTCTTTTTAATTTGCAGATAAAAAACGAAGTAATTCTAAAAATGTACCTGTACCATTGACGTTAAGAAAAGAGGTTTTGAATAGATTTTTAAGATTAAGAAGTGCGATAACAAAAGCCACCACTCACAGAATCGCAGAAGACACCACGATGGACCAAAAAATTAAATTGCTAAGGGGTGACATCTCTAATGCCCCAAGTCATGTATTTGGGGAACACGCCAGATGTAAAGAAATTAATTATTTCAAGTGTGATAATCCAAATTACACAAATTTAGTGCCAAGTATGCAGACTTGTGGAATTTATGAAGACATCTTAGTAGCTTTGCAAAGAATTATAGATAATGCAAGCAGCCTAATCCTCAATATGGACAATAACCTCGCTGAGCATTATAACAGTATTGTTAGCAAATTTGTTGGTGACAAGCGTATAAATTTTTGCAAACGAGGTTCATATGAAGCTGCATTGTCATTTAATTCTGGTGGTAGCTATTATGAAATCCTTCATAAAACCGCAATAGGCACAAGCCCTCGTTTCTTTACTAAGCGGTATATTCAGAGATGTAAAAAGATAAGGCTGTTTTATCAAACTAAAAGACTGCAAAAAACATTAATTTCAAAAAAAAAAATAAGAAAAGAAAACAAACTCTTCCTGATAAGGATTATGGTCCTGACGCCCATTACATTCCTTTAGAAATAAACAGTGACGTTTTTATTTCGAGGAAAAAAGAAATCTTAAAAGATATGAAAAAAAGTCCAGAGGAAATAAAACATATTGAAAATTCTACAATTGGCCAGGCTTCTAATCCAAAATGGATACAAGAAAGATCACAGCGGATTACTGCCTCAAATTTTGGCAAAATATGTAAAATGCCTGCAAAAACCTCGCCATGTGGTGCAATAAAAACGATGCTGTATGGAAATTTTAGCGGCAATAATGCTACAAGATGTGGAAGTGAAAGCGAGGCCCGAGCAATTTTAGAATTTGAAAATGAATTTAATTTAAAAGTGTCTCGATGTGGAATTTTTATAGGTGAACAAGAATATTATTTGGCAGCGAGCCCTGATGGTTGCATTAATGAACATGATTTGGTAGAAGTTAAATGCCCATTTAGCATTGCCAACATGACTCCAACCGAAGCAATATTGTCAAAAAAGATCACATTCGCTACATTGGAAAATAACCACCTACATTTGAAAAAAAAACACAATTATTACTACCAAGTTCAGGGGCAGTTAGCTATAGCTAACAAGCAATCATGCTATTTTATTATTTGGAGCCCTCTTGGCATGTTAGTTGAACAGGTGAGAGTTTTAATTGAAAACATAAATTAATTCTTTATAGTATTCTGTATTTTTTTAGATTGGCCTTGACGAACAATTTTGGGAGGAACAAATGTTACCAAAATTAAAAGCCTTCAATTTTTTATTACCAGAAATAGTTGACCCGCTTTATCCAAAAGGGCTGCCTATCAGAACTTAAAATTCTTCCGTTGGCGAAAAACCTGTCAACTGAATCGATGCAGAAGCTAATTAATTTTTTTTTATTTATTTCCTAATATGTAAAAACCTTAATAAATATGTATATACGTTTTTTATATGTTTATATTTTTTTGTTAATATACGTTTCGTTCGTTTCTTTTTTTTTTTTTAATTTATTGCAGTATTTTCCCATAATTTCTAAATTGGGCGTAGCACGAATCTGGTAAAAATAAAGTGCAAAAATAAATTTACTTCGTGCTACGTATTACTATTTATACGCTTACGCTATATACGCTTACTATTTATTTCGTGCAATTTTTTTACAAAGTTTATTGAAAATCTGTATAAGCCTAAAGATTTTTTTTTAGATTAAAATCATAAAAGCGTATCCAATAAATGCTTTACTAATTGCGCAAAAACTTCTTATGAAGCAGAAATAGAATAAACTTCAAAAAAAAATAAAGCTTTTCTGGACGTCGACCACGACACCGCTCAAAAATTCACAACGCAATGCAGCCCGGATCGCTGCGGATCGATGGGAAAGCAAGTGACGACGCGATGGTACCGTATTGTCAGATATTTGCCAGACGGGCTAAACGACTAAAAGCGGATTCTCAGTTGGTCGCGCCGGGAATAGCGCTCTTAAGAAGGAATTTTTAAAGGTGATTAACATTAAAAGAAATTAATATTTATTTATTTTTTATTTCTCTTTGACGAGAGCTGTATATACAGGGTGGCTAAACGAAAACGAAACGGTGGCCATGTCGAGCTCGTAAAGATTTTAAAAAGAAAACGCTCGGACACGTCAATTTAGATGGAAACATTTTCAGAGTATAATACCACCCCCATCTGTCATCCCTTAGCCAGGGTGAAACTAACCTCAAAAATTTTAAATGGAATAGTGGGTTGAGTTATACCTTGTTTGAGAGGTCTTTTGATTTTCTTTACGGCTACACCTAATTTAAAGGATTTTACTTCAGCGGTTCTCAAACTATTGACTGTTTTAACATTTAATATAGTTTTTTGGAAAATCTGTATTAAATCGCAATTCTTTATCGAACTATAAATTTATAACAATCATACATAAACACTACTCCAACAAATACTGAAAATGTCTATCGTTATAAGCCATGCAATAATACAGATTTATATGTATAATACAGAATAATAATACAATAATATAGAATCTCGTTCTTTTTAAACGACTCGAAACCGTCATAATTCCCGTTATAGGTCGGACCACAATGCACACATTTATCACGAAGCACATACTCAACATCCCGAAAAATTAACCTTTTGGTTTGGTTAAAAATTAAACCTTACAAGATATATATTATACTTATATCACGAACATGATTGAAAATGATAATAACAATCAATACGTTGAAGACGAGTTGATGTTTGAGCAGGATAGTGCACCCCTCAATAGGTAATAGCTGTCCGCAATAAATTATTTAAATGAGAACTATCCTGGTCGCTGGGTTGGATGGAGAGGCTCTGTTTAATGGGCCGTGCGGTTGCCTGACCTCTGGATTTTTTTCTGTGGAGTTACCTAAAGAGTAAAATCTATGCTACCCAACCAGCTTCAATAGAAGAATTGCGCGAAAGGATTACATTTGAATGCCAACAAATAACTCCTGATATGCTACGAAATGTGCGACATCGATTTGAATAAAATCTTTTATTACATAGAGGTTAACGGTGGCCATTTTCAGCATTTGTTGGACTAGTGTTTATGTATGATCGTTATAAATTAATTGTTACATCTGTGGTCTTTATGATATCGTCACCCGCTTGCCAAACCCAAGAATGTGATTTTTTCGAATTTTTCACGGGAGCCATTTAAAGAGTAATAGGAAATTCATATTTTGATTTGCAGGTTGTTTCATTAATATCGTGAAAAATTTCGGGGGGAGTTTCCTTTCTTAAAAATAATAAAAAAAGTATTTATTAACCTATGTCCGCAAATGCGTAATTCCTAAGATACAGGGTGTTGGAGTTTTATTTTAATTTTTATTTTTTCTTAACAATTTTGTTAGTTATGCAGGTATTTAAACGAAAATTGACATCTGGGGTTTTTTTGATATGGTAAATGTCCCTCTTGATCTTCAAAATGAACACAAAGAAAATAAATATTTCAATTTTTAATTTGATTTTGCCACTTGTCTTGTTTTGATTTTAAACTAACTTTGTTTTTTTTTTTAATTTGTGTGAGTTGGTTAAGTATTTTCGTAGTGTTTTTTTGTTGTTTATTGAAAAAAAAATAACAATAATCAAATGGCAAAATTAAACAATCTTGTGCAAAGAAACCTCATGCTTCCTTAAATTTGCTCTTCTATAAATTAAATTAGTTCTTTCTTTTGCTTACTCGACAAAAAACCACAATTTTTTTTATTTTTTGAATCCATCTTAAAAAAAGTCAGTTCGAAAAGCCCAAGAAACGCCATGAAAAAAACCTCAAAATTCCCTGATAATTATAAAATTAAATTTTAGGTTAGGTTAAAAAATCTTTATCGTCTTTATCCCGTTTGGCATGGCCTCCAATAGCTCTCGACTTTGCTACGTTGCCACTATATTTCATGTTCGTATGCGAATAAAATTTTGAATGCTGTAAAAAACTGTACTTTTTAATTCGTGTGCGAATTTTGCCGCTCGACTTTGTTCGCATTCGAAGATTCTCGCTTTGATTTCTTTGAATAAAAACCAATGCCACTTTGTGCATATTTTCCAACCTCTTCATAAATAAAAAATCATTTCAGTTCTTTTTTAAAGAAAATAAACTATTCTATCCTTCAAATTGGTTTACCATATTTGGTTGACACATAACGTGTTTTTAGACTCAATGCAATAGTTTTTGCGTATACGCTATTCTGAAACCAAAATCTCATCAATGCAGACAAGTTTGATCGCTTCTGCATCTTAGAAGCGCGATTATTTGGAAACCTCTAAACAAAAAGCAGCAAAGTAGGATATCATTGGAAAGAGAATTGAACGCCCTTAAAAAAAAACAGTGTGCTTCTTGACTCCCATTCCTATTTAAGATTTTAAGAATGATGTTTACCCCTCTGGGTGTTTTGACGATTTTTCATATTTTTACCGGAAAGAAAGATACTAAGATAATAAAGATATTAAGTGTTTATTAAGAGTTTACTACTTAGTCGTTAACCTGTATATTGGATTATATATGAAAAATATATTATTCGGTCATTAAATTAATTATATGTTACAAATCGTTAAAAAACAATTATTTGTGACGGCAACTATACAACAAAGGATGTTAGTTAAAACTTCACTTATGAAGCCAAACTTCAAGGGATGATTCTTAGAGTAATTTTAAGACGTAAAGTTTATATTAATATAAGTCCGATAAATTAGCAATTTTTCGATGCGACAACGCTGCAACGTTGCATTGTTACGTTGTCTTAACCTTTGAGACAACTCCGTTTTACATCAATTTGAAAGATTTTTTTGGTTGTCTCAACGTTACGCAGTGACTATCCGTTAACTTTCTAAACGCTTTTGCAACGTTTTTAGAGTTACTGATTTCTGACGGATGGACGCCATAACGACAGAAAAATTTATTACTTTTTTTAATAACTCCAGTAGGCAGCTACTCCAAAAATAAAACCTTTTTAATTTATCTTTTGAACAGTCCTTATTAATATTTGTTTTGTGTGTGTGTGTGTAGTTTTAGTAATTATACGGGCAAATAACCCGTTTTGAAAGATTTACAAGCACTTAATTTATAAACGGAACATAATTTACTGTAAAAAGATGTTATTTTAGCCCTAAATAACACGCAGGCCCTGAATTTATAGCGGATTTCGAAAAAAAAATATTTTTTTTTTATTGGTTATATGAGAAACCCGCTGTCGTTGTCCCTTATTGGCCTAAAGCAAGAGGAACGGATGGACCTTATTTAAAATTTTAATATTTCAATTATTGTTTGCAGTTCGTTGCGCGTATGCAGTACGTTTTTTTACAAACTTTTGTAGCGTTTTATTTTTCTACTCTTATTTTCACTAACGCTCCATTGATATTTCATTAATTTCAATAATTATATTAATAATTTCAGTCAATTTCTTTTATCGATATTTCTTTAAATTCACACTGTCAATTACACATTACTACTGTAACGCATTACTCTCCTGGTTTTATTATTCATGCTTTCTGTTGACGGTCCGTCACTCTTCTGGTTGGTCTTGATTGATGTTTTCTCTGATTGGATTGACATTGACAGCTCAGGCGAGAGGTGGGGTCGTAACTTATTTAGTCGGTACTGCATCCATTTTTCGAGGACTTGTTCCCGTGTCGCAGGTAGAAGCGCACGTAAAAGGCCAGTTTTTTATTTTCGAAATTTGTGAAGCAGGAAGTGGCCAATATGGTTTATAATTTATAGTCCTTAATCTTGTTCCTTTAGGGAACTGTTTATTTCATAATTCTGGTGCAGGATGCCCGAGATTTTGATGGATAGATAATGAAACTTAGCAAGGATTTTGATTTCCCCGGGAAATTGCTGTAAGCTATGGAGCTGGAGCCAGAGTTAGAGCTATTAGTAGAGATTCCCAGTCCGGATAGCTAAGCTACAAATGGCACACATTTACAGCCTTGATTTTGAAGGCCAGCCGTTCATTTCTTGGAGGAATATACAGGCCAGTTTATTCCATTTATTTAAATATTATTAACCATAGACTTGTCTCACATATTAAAATTTTTATTAATATACTTTTAAAATCAATTTATTGCTACAAATATTTAATCAACATCATAATTTAATGTGTCAATTTCTTATCTATAATTTTAGTTATTTTTTGTTCAGTATTTTTCAGTACCTTTTTTGGTAGTTAAGTAGATATAACTCGGTTAAGGCTAATATGCCTTAGGTAAAAAGGTTCATGAACTTTCCCCTGCGTAAAACAGATATTTACTAAAAACTTTAATAATTGCAATTTATTTTCCAAGTGCTGAAATCTACCTAGTAGTGAAATCATAATTTAAATGTTACTTTTATCAAATTTATTTTAATCATGTCAACATTATTCATAATAAATTATTAACATTTAGCAGATTAGAAACTGAGGTGTATACATATCTTTGGTGTAAATATAATTTGGTTGTATTGTTAAGATATTTTTTTTTTGCCTCTTTAAATCTACTTTATCCAGGGTCATTTAATTGTTAATTGAAACCTATATACCAATTCTTTTTCTTAGTTTTCTTTCATTCATAAAAAAAAAAACTAAGTGGCGCCCTCTTATTTAATAGCTATAATCAAGATTATATTCTTTAATAGCCAGTCATAAGTGAACCTTCGAACAATCCCAAGCCTCCAATAATTCTGAGCTACCGTCTGCAAACTCTTGGCAAAATAGTAACACTGTAAAGTTAACGCCGCACTTTAATAAACAAAAACTTTAAGTTTTACAAAAAAAAATCATAAGCTCTTAAAAAAATATAAACTCCGAGAGAATGGGAGGACTTTTTAAAGTTGTTCACATTTTGGACCTGAAAGAAGTTGAACCTGTACCTGTTTGTGGGAAAGAAATGGTGCCGTGTACTGACCCCTATTCTTCAGCATGTGCGAAAATCTCAATCTGATGCAAAAAGTAAGACGGATGCTACATAAATAAAGTAAAAGCGTAGACACCAACAAAGCTTCTGGACTCGATGGAATTCCAGCCCTAGTACTAAAACGTTGTGCAGACGAATTGACTCCTCCCTTATGTAGACTGTTCACGGCATCGTATAAGCAGGGCTCATTTCCAACAAGCTGGAAAACTGCGTGCTGAGTGCAAGCTGTACCCAAAAAGGGTAAGAAGACGATGCTCTCCAATTACCGCCCGATTGCACTAGTTCTAGTAATATCGAAGATTATGGAGAAAGCAGTCAACCAACAACTGTTAAGATATCTGGAATCATCTGGACTAATCAGCGATCATCAATACGGCTTCCGAAAGCTTAGATTCACCGGCGATCTTCTGGCTTACGTCACACACTTGTGGACGGAGGCCATGGAGAAGCACGGCGAGTCCCGCTCAGTCGCTCTTGGCATTTCCAAGGTATTTGATAGAGTGTGGCATGAGGGACTACTAACCAAGCTCTCCTCAATCGGCATTCAAAACTCATTATTGAATTGGATCAAAAGTTTTCTTGAACAACGAACAATCCATGTAGCCGTCGATGGATACCTCTCCGACAAATTTAGCATTAACGCTGGAGTCCCTCAAGGATGCATTCTCTTCCCACCCTTTTCTTGGTATATATCAACGATTTGCTAGGAACCACTGTCAATCCAATCTACAGCTTTGTGGACGATAACACACTTATTTCCACATTTAAGTCCGCCAAACCAACGACAGCCGCAAGTTCTCAGAATCTTAGGCAGCAACAAGTAGCTTCAATCAACAACGATATTAGAGCAATCTTGGAATGGGGCGGTAACAATCTGGTCGTCCCCAGGTGGCGGATAGGGGGGGGGCCTCAAGCTAATGATCTTTTTTTGAAGCAGAGGCCTGCGGGAGCATACAAGGCTCGTTGTGCCAACCACAACTGGTAGCCTATTAAAACTCCTGCCGCGGACCAACTTCACCTGTCCCAGCTGTCGTGTCGTGGCTAAGGGATTGCACCAGGTTTTAACGATGCCAGGTGGGGCCTGTACCCACCTGTTACACCAGGTCTCCGGCTGTCCGTGGTCACGTCTCGCGAGCCGGAGAAAGGGGGGTCTTGGCTTTGCCGCCCGGACCAAGAGGAGACAACCTCATCAAAAACCTAAATCCAAGATGGGGAGCCAGGTCGAAGGATGCGTGGCTAGATAGAGGACTAGCCGCAACTGGTTTCAACCTTGGGGCACCGGGGGGCACCCCATTGTATATACCCCTTATCCCAGCATGCGGGGCTCTGCTGGGACGGACCTACATTCCCTTGCTACTCGTGGGAACATTATGGACATGAGCAAGAAAACAAAAAAAAACAAAAGAACGGAGACAATCCTCCGAACATAACAGTAAGGCAGGAGAAACATCCTCCTCCTTAAAGCAAGTGGCAGGAGCAACAACCTCCTCCTCTCAGGTGGCAGGGGCAACACCCTCCACCACAAAGCAAGCGGGAAAAGAAACTGCTTCAAAATCTCAAAGGAGATTTTCCTTTTCTCTTCCAGAACTGGGAAAGCCTGGGGGAAGGGACGATCCACTAAGGCGTGGACTTAGTGGTGCAGGCGTCAGGAAATACCTACGCTTTCTTCACGAGGGCATGTCACCCGAAGAAGCGAGGAAAAAAGTCCTAGACGACAAGGAAAAAAGAAAGGAAGAACAACCTCCTCAAACTTCCAAGGCATCGCCTAAGAAAAACCCCCAAGGTAAGAGGGGAAGTGACTTCATCTCACCCCAATAAAAAAAGGGGGAAAAGAAGCAAAGAACCGGTGACGATCCCCGGGTAATGAAGACGAGCAAGTCTGCAAACATAGCAGGGCAAGCCACCAGCTATGCAAAAGCGGCAAAGCTCATCAGAATCGGAGTATTGCCGGAGGACTACCCTGAGGCAACTCTAACCTCCGAACAACTCACAGATGTGGAGGAAGCAATCGTATCAGAAATGATCAACAGCACAACAAAGGGCCTGCAGTTCTCAGGTATTCATTTTCGCTCGGGAATGATACTTGTGGACTGCGAGTCGGAGCAGACAGCAGAATGGCTGGCTCAGATGGCACCTAGGTTGAAGGAATGGAAAGGGCCAGCGCTGGTAGCGAAAAGAGGAGAGGACATCCCAAAAGCGCATACCATCAGCCTTTTTCTTCCACGGAGCAAAGGGCAAGACACCACAGCTCTCCTGAAACTCATTGGAGTACAGAATCCAGAGATCTCCATCGAGACCTGGAAAGTAATAAGCGCCAAAGGAAATGGCCACGGTCAAGTGCTTTCTGTTGGGATCGACACCAAATCTGCGGATAGCATCCAGGCAAAGGGATACACTATCCACTACAGGTTTGGGCAAATCCCCGTATCTGGCCTCAGAAAGCAGGAGAAGGCAAAGGACAAAAAGAAGGAGCTTGATCCATCCACTTCAGCCTCTACCTCCTCCGAGCCAGTCGCCAATGAGAACACCTCTACGGCGACTGAAACACAAGAGACCGAGGGCATGGACCTCGATCTCAATGTCAACCCGACCACTTCCGCTGAGGAGAATGTCATCAGCAGCGAAGAAGAAGATAGGCTTCTGGGACCTAATGTAGACCATCAGGGGGACGGACCGGATGGCCCTGACAAATCATAAGAGGACTTCACTCTGCCAAACCAGAAGCCTCTAAATTCAGCAAATTAGCACAAATAAACCTGCAACACAAACGAGCATCCTTCGATGTGATTGCACGGATGTTTGTCAAGCAAGATCTGGGACTAGTCTTGATCCAAGAACCCTGGATCAATCGGGGGCAGATCAAGGGTCTGTCAAGCAAAACGTCAAAAGTAATATATGATACCAGGCAGGAATCATCCAGAGCCTGCATTCTCATAAGAAATAACATCAATTACATATGTATTTCAGAACTCATGACACGGGACCTAACACCTATTGTCGTAAATCTCGACATTGGGGACACCAACAGGACCATAGTAATTGCGTCAGCATATTTTGCTGGAGATGGGCCTATGACACCACCAGCAGAAGTGCAAGAGCTGATTCAATACTGTAGCAGATTGCGTCTACCACTCCTTCTAGAGTTGAGTGTCTGCTTGAATATCTAACGACAACCGATCTCGAGGTTCTGAATGTGGGAACTACACCAACATTCGTAACTAAATCAAGATCGGAAGTATTAGATATTACTTTAGTCAGCTCCAGTCTCAGAGACCACATCAAGGACTGGAGAGTATCAGCTGAACCATCACTGTCCGACCACAGGATTATCGAATTCAAGCTGGACAGCATTAAATACAATCGACCCGAAAGGAGGGTCCCAGGAAAAACAGACTGGGAATTATACAACACCAATCTGGAAAACAACTTAAATTATCTAAGCTTAAATGGGAAACCGCACCATCTAGACTTAGAGCAGGACTCACAAGCTGTCACACGTGCAATAAATGAGGCGTTCGACTCAAGTTGCCCAGTGACCAGTGAGAGACCCGTTAAAGACGCCCCGTGGTGGAATACACACCTGTCAAAACTAAGGTCAAAAGTGCGTCATCTTTTCAATACAGCGAAAAGACACGGTAACTGGCAGGTATATGCCGAAGTGCTGACTCTTTATAACAAAGAGATAAGAAAAACCAAAAGACAGCACTTCAGAACTTTCTGTGCGGAAATCGCTAACACTCCGACTGCGGCTAGACTGCACAAAGCAATGGCTAAGGGAGGCACATACCCAATAATGGCCCTCAAAAAGCCAGATGGCACCTACACGAAGGGAGAAGAGGAGCAAGCCATCCTATTACTTCAAACACACTTTCCAGGGTGCGAACCTATAGAAACGGTCCCAATAAAGTACACCAATCCTAAAAAAGAGGACTGGGAAGCTGCAAGGACCGTCTTTACGACAGAAAGGTTGAAATGGGCAATAAACACCTTTCAACCGTACAAGTCACCGGGAGTGGATGGAATTTTTCCTGCTCTCCTACAAAACGGACAAGAGAAAGTCCTTCCTCACCTGAGTAGAATAGCAAGGACGAGCTTAGCGTCAAGATACATTCCCAGTAGCTGGCGAAGGGCAAAAGTCACCTTCATACCGAAAATAGGAAAAAAAGATGGGACTGACCCCAAATCTTTTAGACCTATCAGCCTTACGTCTTTCATTCTGAAAACAATAGAAAAAATTGTAGACAACCATATCAGGAATGACATTCTGGAGAGAGCACCTCTACATCAGTGTCAACATGCTTATAGAGCGGGCAGATCCACAGAAACCGCACTATATCAACTGACACAAATCATCCAGAAAAGCCTGAATGAGAAAGAAACAGCCATCTGCGCCTTTCTAGATATATCTGGGGCATTTGATAACACGTCACATGTAGCGGTAAAAAATGCCCTGGAAAAAAGAAATTTGAACAAAACCATAATCCGATGGATTTGTCAAATGCTTGCCACGCGTACGGCTGAGACTACTGTGGGCGAACAGACCACAGGCATCAAAACTACTCGTGGCACGCCTCAAGGAGGGGTAACTTCACCTTTACTATGGAGTCTAGTAGTCGATGAACTACTTGAGATATTGACAAATCTCGGTTTCACCTGCATAGGATATGCTGATGATATCGTTATTATAGTCAAAGGCAGGTATAAGGGCACTTTATACGACCTCATACAAAGAAGCCTAAGCATCACGGAAGAATGGTGCACATCAGTGGGGCTGAGCATAAATTCAGCGAAAACTACTATCGTACCATTCACTCGTAAAAGGAAAATGCAACCCACCAGGGACATCCACCTGGGCGGACAAGTTGTACATACATCGGATGAAGTAAAATATCTAGGAGTGACACTGGATAGTAAGCTTAGTTGGAACAAGCATCTAGAATTCACAGTAAACAAGGCCACTAAAGCCATTATGATCTGTAGGAACCTAGCGGGTAAAAACTGGGGATGCTCCCCAAAAATACTGCGATGGATGTACACCATGATGGTTAAACCCATAATCACATATGGGGCAGTGGTGTGGCATGACACTGCAAAGTTAAGTACAGTAAGGCGTAAACTTGACAAGGTTCAAAGACTTGCATGCGTATGCATCACAGGAGCTATGAAAACATGCCCCACAGCAGCACTGGAGGTCATAGTTGACCTGGCACCTCTTCACCTGGCAGTAGAGGGAGCTGCTAAAAGGGCCATGTTCAGATTAGCAAGGGATAAAACGAACAGTAGGGACATTGATCAGAGAGCCTGGGTATCTCAAACAAGATCCATTCCCCTGTTCGATCTTCCCAAGGACGATATAACTCGGGAATATCACTTTGTTAGGAATTTCAGTACAAAAATTGACAGCAAAAGTGACTGGGAAAATGGATCTGTCGCCCGCTCACTTAAACAGAATACTATCAAATGGTACACAGATGGTTCTAAAACCGAAAAAGGAACAGGAGCTGGAGTATTTGGGCCTGGCACCAAATACTCAGAGCCACTGGGAAAATACACCAGTGTCTTTCAAGCGGAAATACACGCTATAGAAAGATGCGCTCAATTAATCCTGAACAAAGACTACCTCAAGCAGGACATCGCAATCTTCACCGACAGTCAAGCAGTCATGAGGTAGGAAAGAGAAATAAAGTCACAATATTGTGGGTACCTGGACATACAGGCGTGCAAGGTAACGAAGAAGCCAATATTCTGGCAAAAAAGGGATCTGGTTCTCAATTTGTAGGACCGGAACCTTTCTGCGGCATAGGAAAGAATACTTACCTATATGAGCTTACAAAAATGGAGGATCAACTCAGAGAAAGCCTCTGGGATGATCATCCAGGGTTGAGACACTCCAAGATGTTCCTTGGAACCCTCGACCCAAAAAAATCTAAAGCTCTAGTAAGTTTAACTAAAACTAAACTACGGATTGTAACAGGATTCCTAACAGGGCACTGTCACCTTCGAGAACACCGCAGGAAACTAAAACTAGAACAGACAGGTGAATGCAGATTCTGTGGGGAAGAGGAAGAGACCCCAGAACACCTAGTAACTACATGCGAAACAGTTGCCGAAAGTCGTGCCATGCACCTCGGTAATTATGAAATTCCAGAAGGAAATATCTCATTACTGGAACCGTCACAACTACTAGCCTTTATTAAAGCCATAGGATTGTACGAAGTCATTTGACTTGAGAATAACATCAAGCAGTAATTAGAAAGGGGCACACAATAGATCTTTTAGGTCGCAGTGAAACTTCACCCTTATTTTAATCTAATCTAATCTAATCTAACAATCTGGTCAATTTTAACGCTAAAAAAACGCAGGCTGCAGTATTTACGATGAAGACTAACCTTGGTGGCCCGGAGCTGGTTATGGCAGGAAAAAAAAACATTGCCAATGATATCATTTTTACATCTTCTAGGAGTCGAAGTCACCAACAGTGTTTCCTGGCATGACCACGTTGCCGAGATCTTATGAGATATGCTTATTCTGTGTGGTCACCATTTTATATGAATCATATACATGAACTAGAAAATGTTCAGCGTAAATTCTTAAAGTTCCTTTCATATAAATGTGACGGAGTGTACCCAGAAATTGGTTTTTCACATCAACGCCTACTAGAAAGGTACTCCTTTAGTAGTCTTGAGGAGAGGCGAAAATCTGCTGATCTGAAATTTTTATTTAAACTTCTTAATAATAAAATTGATTCGCCAGACTTATTACGACATGTAAATCTTCATGTGCCCCGCATTTTATTTATTTAAGTATTGTTTAATATTAAGTATTATTTAATTTTTTTTTATTCAAGTATTGTTTAATATTGTAGGAAAGTATTGCTATTAATAATGTATTCTTTTTTTTTCTCTAGTTTTGGATTGTAATTTGTATAATATTGTATTTTTTTCCCCCACTTAATAATTGGAATTTTTTCTGTGGAGTGGTGTAATTAAAATAAAATAAAATAAAACAAATGAACTTTTAAATCATTTTAATGATTATCATGACAAGCTTAAGTTTACCATGGACTTAGAAAATAATAATTGTATACCATTTTTGGATATTATGGTAGAATGGAACACCGATGGGACTTTAACAACTAATTGGTACACAAAACCTTCATCTTCAGGCAGAGTAATTAATTACCTATCGTCACATCCAATGTCAAACAAAATAAGACCACACAACATTGGTAAATAGAGTTATCAACACTTTTAAACTTTTAACAGATACACAACTGGTAAGGAGTAAAGAAACAAAATATTTCAGATTTCCATATGTAAAATCATTTTCAGAACAAATCCAACGACACATCCGGGAAAAAAATTACAATTTTAAACTGGCTTTTTACAACATAAACTCAAGCAGTGTATTGTTTTCCCAATTAAAAGATCGTACTCCCCTTGAGTTAAGCTCACGTTTGGTATACCGTATACCTTGTCGTAATTGTGAACAGTGTTATATAGGTATCACTAGGCAGCATTTAAAGAACAGACTATATCAGCATCAATGTGATTGTAGAGTCATAAATATGAACAAAAAAGATAAGACCGCTTTAGCACAACATCACTTTTCCACAGGGCATAACTTCAATTTTGATGATGTTAGCATAGTTGATGGAGAGAGGCACTATCTTAAACGCAATATCAGTGAAATGATACACATCCAATTACATAATTCTGTTAATCACCGAACCGATACTCAGGGCTTAAGTACATAATATAATCACATCTTAAAGCTGTATAAATCCAAACTGTTAAGTACTTAACTTTTCAACGAGCCCAGGTAATATTAAACCTATTTTACAGACATAAAAAGAATGTGTATCATTTCTGCTTTATAACAACAGATTCTGCGTACAGTTACTACTAAACACTGACTTAGAAGATGCCATTATTTACTATACGTACTACTTATTTATTGTGAATCATTCTGTGACATAAGCCAATTTTAGTTTATTTATGCTGTGTGTTGTTTTTTGTTTCAATTAGTGGTTGTGCTGCGTATTTTAATGTATAACGATCTGTGGTGTATGTATGATGGAGATGTCACTAGGTTTTAGTTGTTACGTAAACCTCTAATGTAAATTTGGTAAGTCGTCTTAATTTTAACTTTTATGCTTTAGTCTCCGTTTATTTGTGTTTTTGTTTGAGTGGTTTCCTAACTATTGTATTAATAACTATTGCTTTCACCATTTTGTACCAATTGTATCTTTTTCAGCCTTGAAAAAGACGTAAATAAACGTCGAAACCTCGGCTAATTTCAAATCTTGAGATTTGATTTCTGTCCTTAACCCGCTATACTTCACTTCTACATCTATTGGAGGGACGTTAATTTTTGTACGATTATTGATCCTATTACCTGCTGATATGGGGCGTCATAAAATACTGCGTCACTAAGAAAATTGTTACCTATTGCAGTTAGTCATTTCAAACCTATCTAATATTTTTTGTATATAGTTTTCTTGACTAATTTTAATAATTCACCTTTGGAACGATTTCTCTCTATTTTCATACCTAGCATATGCGAAATCGGTCCTTAGTCTTTGATGTAGAAATTTTTATTTAATTCGTGTTTTAGAAGTTTAAACAATCATCAGCGTAAAGTGCTACAACAACTAGAGAACTCTGCGTAACTTTGAAGAAAATACAAAGCTTAATATTTAATTGTTCATATTTTAAATTAAAAATCACTTTATGAGCTTTTTTATACAAAAGTCTAGGTTATTGCTTAAGGCCATAAACTCCTTTTTTAAATAAGCATACTTTATTTTCCGAACCTTTAACTTCAAAGCCTTCAGGCTGAGACATAAAAATTTCCTCATCAATTTCACCGTTTAGGAAAGCAGTTTCTACGTCTAAATGATCGGCTTCTAAATTTAATTCTACCACCATAGCTAACAATAACCTCAGATTACTAAATCTAATGACAGGTGAAAATGTTTCAAGGTAATCAACACCATATTTCTGGGTGAAGCCCCTAGCTATTAGTCTAGCCTTATATTTAACAATTTCCCCTTTTTCATTATGTTTGATTTTAAAAACCCATTTATTTTTAACAATATTGTTATTGTGAGGTTTGTCAACCAATTCCCAAGTATTGTTAGTGTTAAAATCATCTAATTCGTTTTTAATAGCTTGTCGCCATTCAGAACTTCTAGTACTTGACAAAGCTTCAGAAACAGTTGTTGGCTCTAGATCATTTGACAAACTTATAATTGCAAAATCAGAAATATCAGTTTTAAAATCACCGTACCTTTCAGGCTGACGTCTTATTCTAAAAGGATATCTAGCTTCCTCAGGTTTTTCGCAGATTATTGCTTAGGGTTCACTTTCACTCACTGACACTTCACTATTAACTTCATCTGGCGATTCTATATTACTCTCTACAATCTCGTAAAAAGTCTCTATAGGTGTACCTTTAGAGCATGGATGCACAGACCACGGCCCGCCGGTCGAATGCTGGTGGCCCGCCAACAGCAAAACATTAGCACTTGACGAATCCACTGATATTAGTTCCACAGCTCAACTTCTCATATTCATACGAGGTATTACTCAAGAGTTTGAAGTCTTAGAAGAGTTATTAGGAATGTGTTCATTGAAAGGTCAAACCAAATGAGTTGATATACTCAATGTACTTTTAGATGAGTGTTCAAAATTTGATTTGGCCTTATTAAAATTATCGGAAGTTGCGACTGACGGTCCTTCTTCCATGATTGGTGTCAATTCCGGGCTAGTTAGTTTGTTAAAAAAACATCTGCAAGAAAAAAACATAAGCGCTGAAGATATCATGCAGTTTCACTGCATTATACACCAAGAAGCCCTCTGTTCTAAAAAATTGAATTTCAAAATGTCATGAAAGTGGTAGTTTCGACTGTAAGTTCATGAGGACTCAATCACAGACAATTCAAACAATTGATTAATGACATCGATAGCGAATACGGAGATTTACTGTATTATACAGAAGTAAAGTGGCTAAGTCGTGGATTGACATTGGAACGATAATCCTTTCATAATTTCAGTTGAAAATACCACAATGCAGTTAGAAATTATCAAAATTCAAAATGACCAAAATTTACGCAACAAATTTAATGAAGCAGACTTGCTGAACTTTTACCGCATTGATAAAAATATGTTTAAAGAGTTGCGCATAATATAATACGAAATGATCCAGCTTATTTGGTTCTACCTATATATTATGTGAACAAACTTTTTCAATACTAAATTAGAATAAAACAAAAAATCGAAACCACCTTGCAAAATAAAGTTTGGAAGCAGTTTTACGTGTTGCTACAAGTAAATTTGAGCCAAATGTAAAAAAAGATTGTAAGCACCATGCAGTGCCAAACTTCAAATTAGGAAATTCTTTTTCAATTTTAATGAATTATTATCAATTCTTTATTGTCTTTATTTACCTGTACTTCTGTCGGCCGGCCCGCCATCAGTTCATGATTTGCTCGAGTGGCCTCTAGTCTTAATAAGTCTGTGCAACCATGCTTTAGAGTGTGTTTTTGAAGGTGGTAGACAATGGTACAGTGAAAGTACAGTTGTCGGATTTGCATTGTCTTATTTATTTAATGTAACACGACGTTTTGGTTACATTAAATAATAAGACGGTAAATATCTCCAACCGTTATCAAGTGTAAATTGACAGCAAACTACTATTCTATAGGCTTATATACTAGATGTGTGCAGCGATGTGGAAAGGAAAGTCATCCGTGAAAAGAGTTGGGGGGAGGACACGCCTCTCTCTAGATCCTACACTGTCCTGATAACCGGTATGAACCCGGAACCAGCAACCTATTTAGAGGCTTTGAGAAAACCAAGATAAAGATGATCAAGGAGGAGGAACACATCAGCTTCCTGCGAGAGACGAGAGACGCCAATGTCATTCCTACTGGTCTACGCCTCAAAACCGCTATACCAGGTGGAAGATCAGAACGTATTCTTGAACGTGCTAGTATGGAGCTGCTGCGATCTCAACTTAGCTACCACCGTTGGAAGAAAGTACAAATAGAAATCGAATGCATTCAGCGATTCGAAGAAATCAAAGAAGTTACATTGGAGGAAGACTATCAACCAATCTTTGACAAAATAGACTTCGCTTGTCAGAAACTAAGAGAAAAGCTAAGAGCAGGCCACCTTTCAAAACTCCCAAAACCTTAAATCCAGACGAACCAACAGGACTCAACTAGCACCAACCTCTAACCTCTCCGCCACCATCATTAATGTGTCAAAAAGAACCCTTACCAATGCTGAACAAAAGGTGTTAAACAGAGGTCTAAACTTCGCCATATCCTCAAAACCATCCTTTATAGACAGAGTGTCTTCAGTAGAATCAATCCACCTACCACGTCCTGAGGCCGATGAATTTCGACACGAGGTAAGGGTTGCTGTGGACTCACTTAAAAAACAGAAACCTTCGCAGAACATCAGCAAAGAAGAGGAAACAGCTCTCAGGAATCTCAAAAGTGAAAAGAACATCAAAATTCTTCCTGCAGATAAGGGCAATGCAACTGTGGTTATGGACCTGGAAACCTACGAAAACAAGGTTGAGGAAGTTTTGAACAAAGGCAAATACAGGCTACTATCTAAGGATCCGACGACAACCATAGAAGGTCGAATTTACAGAGCACTTAAGAAGTACTCCTCAACATTGTCGGATGCGGTACGCTCTAGGCTGACACCACATTATAGCAAACCTCCACACCTATACGGACTACCTAAGATTCATAAGGAGCAAATGCCTCTGCGGCCCATCACGAGCTCTAGAAATTCGCCGACATCAGAACTCTGGAAATTCCTTTTGGAGATCATTAGACCGATCCAGGGAAATGCAGCGTCTTTCGTGCGAAACTGCCCACTTTGTAGACCTTCTTGGAGGGATCGAAGTCGAGACCAATGACAGATTGGTGAGTTTTGATGTCGAAAGTCTCTACACCAATGTACCCATAGGAGAGTCTCTTAACGTCATCCGAGACAAACTAAACAAGGATGCAGCTTTCTCAACTCGGACCACACTGCCCCTGGACGGGGTGATGGAACTTTTGGAGATCTGTCTTCGTAATTCTTACTTTCAGGTCAAGGATAGATTCTACGCCCAAGACGAAGGACTTCCAATGGGTTCCTGCAACCACCAAAGTAGGCATCATAAGATCCCTCTACAATAGAGCTCGAACCATTTGTAGAAGCGACGAGGATCTCAAGACTGAAGTGGATACCATCTACAAAGACCTACAACAGAATGGATATCCAAAGAAGCTAATAAGTAGGACCATCCAAAGGACGCGTCCAAATCAAATCAGAGACGAGGCCACCACGACAACCAGACTTCTACCCATACCTTACATTAGGGGTACATCGGAACAAATCCGACGCATTGCCAGCAAGTACAATATTAGAACTGCCTTTAGATCTAGCACCACTATCAGAAGCGTGGTATCAAAGATCAAACCAGATGGCCTGTTGGATACCAAAAATTGCGTCTACCAGATCCCATGTGAGTGCGGTGACTCATACATAGGTGAAACGAAGCGCCCCCTAGAAGTCAGAGCGAAGGAACATCGCAGCTGGACCCTAAGAGGAGAGGTTTCCAAATCCGGAATAGCAGAGCACGCGTGGCATAATAGACACAATATCCATTAGTCAGAAGCCAAGATTCTGCACAAGGAACAGCACTGGCGGAAGAGGAAGTTCGTAGAGGCAGTTTTCATTTTACATAATCAGGGGATCTTCAGCCAGCCAAGCGTCGATATACCCAACATCTGGAAGCCTCTACTCTCAGGACAGTGTAGGATCTAGAGAGAGGCGTGTCCTCCCCCCAACTCTTTTCACGGATGACTTTCTTTTCCACATCGCTGCACACATCTAGTATATAAGCCTATAGAATAGTAGTTTGCTGTCAGTTTACACTTGATAACGGTTGGAGATACTTACCAACCGTCAAAAAACGTCGTGTTACATTAAATAAATAAGACAATGCAAGTCCGACAAGATGTTTTCATGCTTTAGAGTATCATACAAAGTGTAAGCATCCAAGCTAGTAGGATGCACTGTGACTGAGTCTTCTAAAAATACAACATCTCTGGCTATATTTAAATTATGGTTACTTAAATCTACAAGTCCAACACTATTTTCACAGTAACCCACAAATATTTTTGCATCCAATTTCCTTCGTTTCACGTCTAGTATGTGAACATAAGTCCGACTCCCAAATATACTTAGACAGCTTATATCAACCTTTTTGCCAATCCATTTTTCTTCTGGCGTAAATTCAGGTATTTTCTTTGTTGTAGAACGGTTTAACAAATATACCGCTATGTTGGCTGCTTCCGCCCACATTTCCTCTGGACTATTAGAATCAATCAGCATAGAATGAACTTTTTCAAGTATGGAGCGATTGTATCGTTCAGCTACTCCATTCTGTTGAGGACTGTACAGCACTGTCTTTTTCTTTGAACTCCTTGAATTTTTTAGGAGCCTCTTTTTTTGTCTTTAGAAAATAACAAAATATTTTTCTGCTGTTATCATCTATTAAGGTAAATATATATTTTTTACCACCAAAACATTCAACTTCCATAAGATCTGAGTGACTAAGGTCCAATTTATATGACACAACCTCTTTGTCTTTTTAATAGGGAAACGGTTTTCTTGATTGTTTACCTTTAAGACAACTTTCACAGTATTCCGGAACCTGTTTTTCTGAATAAGAAATACAAACTGCTGCCAACCCATTTTGTAGCATTTTCATGCTATAATGGTTAAGATGTCCTAATCTTCTATGTCACAGCATCTGTGTATTTGAAATACCTGTGACGTTGACATAATCTGGAATTACATCCAGTTTATATATGCCATCAACATTTGTCGCCGTAGCTATCGGTTCTTTACTTTCCTGATGAAAAATTTTGCACCACTTGTAAGACCCTGTTTATTTTCTAAAGAATTGAAATATTTTTCTTAGTCATTAAGATGAAATTTATCGGTCTGTCCGAAAAGAGCTCCATGATATTTACAAAAATAAAGCTAGCTCAGCGGTACCGTAAGTAACCAAATACGGTTTACACTTAGCGTTTCCCCGTGAAATATTTATATATTTATATGACCGATTGTTGCTTGTCTTGCTTGTGTTGTTGTGATGATTGCTTATTATTTCTTGTTAAGATACTGAGCTGGTCTGGGACCATTGCATAGCTCGTTGTATTTAACAAGGCTTTGTATCTGGAGAGGACCCTCGCGTTTTGGTGTCCATTGCACCCCTCAGTGCAAAGTGTGTTATCGTCAAGTGGTCTAGATCGGAGATTGCTGTCACAATCTCATGTTTTCAGTACGTTATCGTTACTGGGACATTTAACAATCCGATAAAATTAATAAATTAGTGAATAATGAATTTTGGTATATTAAAGTAAAAAGTAAAGTGGTTAAATGTTGGTGAACATGAATTAAATGGTTATCGTAAAAGTAAAATCACTGAGCAAGTTTAAAACATATTAATTCATATTTTACATATTAATGAGTTTTGCTTAACTTTTTTTTATTTAATCAATTTTACGGGAATAAGTGTGCTCAGGTTACTTTTATTATTTCAGGTCTACACGTCACCATCTATCTCTACTTTGGAGTCGCCCAAGCACCCAGTTGTTTTACAAGGTGTTTATTCTATTTTTATGATTTATTTTGATTATTTTGGACTATTTTGAATTTATTTAACGTATTAAAAATTATAAAATTATTTAAATGACGCTTACAGGTTTTAATTATTATACACTCGAGGTCAAAATAAGCACAGTATCTTTTTGAAACAATAGAGTTGACAGATAAAAAATTAACAGAAAGATCTGGAACATACTTTACTTTTACATTGTCCATATCCCTGCCATCTACCCCTAGTTTCACAACACTGTTGCCGGTTCCATTGACACAAAGTTTAGAGTTATTTGCAACTATAATTTCCTACCCTGAGTTCAAATCAGTAATGTCTTTTAGTAAACTACAATTTCCTGTCATATGAGAGAACGCACCACTGTCTTGGACGCACCAACATACCTTGCCGATCCTTCCATATTAACAACCAGAGCAGCAACAAAGAAACACACTTTTTCCTCCCCGATTATCCCTATTTTTGCTAGGATTTTGATCACGGACTAAATCCTTTTTATTTTGAGCAGGTCATTGATTTTTATAATGTCTTTTTTGTTTGCAGCTCCAGCACCATGGAGGTTTTTCGTATTTCCTGGTAGCTAAAGCTTAATTTGCCATTTTGCCAATTTGGTCTTGACAAAGTTCGACGTTCCGACAAAGCCTTTAAACTTTCATACCAAATAATTTTCACGTCCTTTAAGTTTATCAATTGATAAACCGATTATCGCGCTTTCGTTACTCGCCATTATATTTTTTTAACGACGACGATACGACTAAACAAACTCAAAACGTAATAACTTTAAAAAAATAAAATGTCTTGCGCTTCTGGGCCCATAACCTGTTCATCAATCAGTAGGATTCAGAATGCAATGACAAGACAAAAAAAATAGTTTAATAAAGTTATTTTTTCAAGAAAATATTAAATTAGACAATATAATGATGATTATACAATGGGCTCCGCGACACTACAACATAAACAACGTATTCTATCAGATGAGCCAACGTAAGTGTGCAAATTTCATGACTAAAGTAAATGAAGTCTACTAGTATCTAGTCTCCTGTACAAAAGAACAAACTTTTCTTATTGATCTCTCCTTATTGATTTTTATGTCTTCCAAGAAATCCAAATGCATAAAATTTTTACGCTTGACATTGAATAAAATTTTTGAATCTTTGGCCAGATCAAATTTGTGCTAAAAGAATTTTAAATGGTGTCCAAATGGCGACTTGTAATTACCACTTTTATCTAATTTTTTGACTTTGTGGTTTAGAATTTACTAAAATTTTACTTAAGTTACACAGGTCTACAAAATAAAACTTTTTTAAAGATCTTTTTAATTTGATAAGTTTTGTCATCCATTTTTATGCATTACATAAGATGTTTTAGCAAATCACAAAAAATAAATAATATAAGCAATAAATACAAATACATTTATTAATTTAAGAAAAATACCAGTTATGCTTAAAATATAACGTAATTTTAATGCTTCACTTAATGAAATCTTCGCCTTTTTATTAGAAAACTGAGTTTTGTAAAATTTCTCCTGTGAATTTTATGCAGATTATCACGTTGTAGCATCCAGCAGTAGTCTGCTATCATCGATACATTCCATCTACCCTGGGTAACGCATTTCCGTCTCTTTAATATCTTGGTGGAAACGTTCTTCTTGTTCCTCGCTAACTGTCCCAAGATTTCCCGGAAAGTGGTTTAGATGTGCGAATAGAAAGTGTACCTTGAAACTCATGTTGCAGCCTAACGCACCAAAATGTTCCTGACTATGTTCTTATAGTCTAGATCCTTATTATTTCCCAAGAACTTGTCAATAACTTCTTTAAATAAACATGAGCACCAGGCTTCCTTTTCGATAGGCGTCATAGAATTTACTTGACAGACAACTTGGGAAATTTTGCACAAATCTACTTAAAACAGTTCCCGTTTTTGTCGAGAGCTTTGAAAAACTGTTTTCTCAAGTCCAATTTTATATGCAGAGGGGGCAAAAAAATGTTTTGTGGTCAACTAAGGTATTGTACTTTATATTTTTGCTGCCCGGCGTACGGTTTTTTTCTTATAGGCCACTCGTTTTAACTCCAGTGTTTATCTCGTACTCGGCTGTCCCATTCACAAATGAAGCACGAATGTTTAGTATATCCTGACTGCTGCGCAAGAACCATACAGAGGACTTTCAAGTATTCACAAAGCATTCAGTTATGTTCTCGGTATTTTATTTTGTCCAAGAGAAGTTTTAAATTTTCGTAATTTTCCTTCAGGTGAACAGAATGAGCAACAGGAATAGAGGCTAGCATATTACTATTATGTAACAAAACACCTTTTAGACTTCTTTTATTGCAGTCAATAAAAAGTCGCCATTCTTCCTTTTCGTAAGAGGTAGCTCTTAGCTTTATAACTACTTCAGGTATATTTTTACAATATACTAAATATCCTTCTTCAACAAATTATATGCTTAGATCTTTTTCTCGATTTCCGTATTTCTACGGAATGGTTGACATTCCTGGAGCCAGCAAATTCTTGTCACGAAGTCTAGATGCTAGAAATTCTGAGAAATCTTTGGGAAGATTAAAGTCTCTTACTAAATCATTTAATTCGATTTGATTAAATAGTTCTGGCCTTCTTTCGATTTTAGAAGTGAAGTGGATGTCAGTGGAGTCAACTACAGACTGCTCCGAATCAGATGATAATGTCAATTTCCTTAGGTGGAACAGATATGAGTACATCAGGACCATGAGGAAGAGGCCTAATAGCGGAATTTAGATTGGGCTATAAAATGTGCTTTTTTTCTTGTCTTTAAAACCTTTTAAATCGAAGGAACAAAAGTAGCAATCATCAGTGTGGTTTTTTGGCTCACGCCACACCATAAGAACTCCGAGACTCAATGACTTTTTTGAACCCTTTGTCCAACTCCTTAAAGCTTCTACACAAACCCTACATACAATGTGTGGTGGCCAAGATTTGCCTGGATCTCCTAGTTTCACTCCAAAGTAGGAATAATGCGTATTACGCATAAATGAGGTTATATTCTGTCTCTGTTTTGTAATCACCAGAGATATAATAAAAATAGTCTGCTTTATTAACACAGTGTCTCTTTTCTATGGCTGAAAAAATACACGATTACGGAGCATGGCAAAACACTCACTCGAACTGTTAAACAATGACTGGTTTTTACGGTTTTTGTTAAGTTCAGTTAAGGCTACAAGAGCGGACTCGCGGTTTTACGCCAGTTAATAAATATTACAATGTGGCCATAATTCAGTATTTAAATTAAATGTTTTTTTAAATATTGGTTTTTGTTATATTTATGATAAAGAACTTTTTGCAGAATTTTATATATACTATTTTCTTAAAAAAAGAGAAATTGAGATATCAGTTTGTGAAAAAAAGGGACGTGATAGGACAAACCTAAGGTCAGTTTCGGATTTAGGAGGTCAAAATTAGTTAAGAAAAGATGTTGATTCAAAAACATCAATTTTACCGTAGATCTGCGTTATTATTTATCTTGTGAGAAAATTTTATACTAGGGACATGTTCTTTAATTGCTTTTGTAACTGTTTCTTGTATTAAACAGACACTACACTTTTCAGGTAACACTGACTACCTACTGAAAGGGTTGTGTGATTTACAGTTTTATAAATGGAATTTGGGGTTTGATAGTAATGCAATTTATTTTTTTAGGCTTTTGGGGATTGATTATTTTTAGGAATGTATTTACCTACCCTATCCTGTCAGCACACCTCTGTGGAGTTAGTCGTATTATGTTTTCTTAGTCCCTATTCATATACCTGGCGTTGGGAACTTTCTGACCTTTGGTTTGTTTGTCAAGAGTTTCTATGAGGCCGGTATATGTCTGGGGTATGGAGGGACTTCTAGAGGGTGCTGTTGTGCCACAGATTGCGCTATGAGTGGAGTAAATAAGACCTTTTAGATGGTGATTCGTTAGTGTAGGAAAACTTACAAATACTTTCTTCTATAGCGGAATCATGTTGGGCAAGGTATCCTAATTGATTTGAAATTGGCCTCCCCAGTTTTGCTTGCTATATTTCCCTTCAATTCTTCAAGTTAAGTTTTAGTAAATAAACGTGCCTTGACATCTGGTTTCTAACCCTACTAGCCGATTGACAGTGACTGTGATTGACAGTAATGACTATTGACACACTTGTTGTTGTGGAGGTTTTGGTTGCGGAATGTCTATTTTGATAGAGTGAGGCTCCGCGTAGTTTGCACCAAGAGGCAGGGTCGGATCGTGTCGAAGAGAGAGAGTGACAAGTTCGCTGCTAGTGTCACCTGTCACTGTCTGGTGGGTTGTCAGTTCCTTGTCCAGCCGGTAGCCATCCCGTTATCAGAAAGAACAGTCGACATTTTGTAGTTTTAAGGAAAATTTAAGTTCATCTTGCCGGGAATTCGGTTGAATGGAAAAATATTCCTCCCAAGTTATGGGGTTTAATTTGATGAATGTCTAGTGGGAAGTTGTAGCCGAGAGGATTTCGGATTGACCTGATATTTTTGGATTTTGTCGGCTGCTCCCACACCATTTATGGGATTTTGAAATGTTCTAACCACAAAACGAGACTCTAGGCCTCGCTCACCACCTTAGGTATGTAGCAACATGTTGGTAATTGCCATAGAATTGATTGTGTGTTTATTTTACTGATTTTTTTGTCCTCTATTTTAGAGGCCTCTCCTTTTTCTCATTTTCTCCTCTATTCTCTGGTTTCTTCTGGTCATCCCAACACTGTTGGAGACCGGCTGAAGTGAGCCTCAACACAGCCTGGACTGAGCATTGTACTATGGCTCTGCGATTTTGGATTGGAACTTGCCTGAAATCGAGATGCCTATGTGGTCGTTACCCTGGTTATAGCTGACTGGTTCCAGAGCTGTCGAGTTAAGCTACCTTAGCCAAAATACACAAGAGATAAGAGGACACGCAAGTTTTTGCACATTTTATTTTATTTTTCTCTTATTGAACGGTTTGATTTAGGGTTGGGGGTTGATTTATTAATTTGAATTTTATGGGTTTATTTTCTTTTATGTAAAACAAGAACATTATGAGGTTCTTGCTAAGTCTATTAATATTAACCTAAGGGTTTTCATTTGAGTCAAGCATCGACATACTGTCTGGCTATTCTTTCTGCGGCTACGGGGCATCGGTAAGGGGAACGCCGCCGAAAATAAATCATGGCTGATTTCATTCATCAAATGCCCAGTGGCGTGCGAAATTTTATAAAGTATTGAAAGTTAAAAAAATAATTCCGTAAAATGTTATTATTTTTGTTGTATTTGATGTATGTATTTTACAATACATATAGGTATTTTGAGATCATAATATACAGGGTGATCCAATGCGAAATAGCCACCCCCGTTTTTTTCGCTAATGCTGTCTATGGAGCAAATTAATTTGATATTATGAACCCCTCAACTTTTTTTCTTAGTTTTTTTTTCGTTTCAATGAGTTGAAACGAAAAAAAAAAACTAAGAAAAAATACACTGTTTATGATTCAATTTTATTAATTCTCAAAATCATCTTCCTCTTCACTTATATCATCGTCACTGTTGTCGGTATCGTCATCACTAGCGGACAAAGTAATTATAATGGGTTCAATTTCCTCCATAATCTCATCTGTTTCCCAAAATTTATCTTCAACACCTCTAACATGTTGGGAAAATGTTTGCCAATCTTCCCTGGAAATTAATAAAATTGCTTCCTCAGTAATTTGTTTTAAGGTTGTTAAGGAAAAATTTCCCGTGATATTTCTGCTTCTTATGATATATTTAACCTTTGCCCATGCCAATTCTATAGGATTTAGTTCACACATATAAGGTGGTGTCCTAAGTGGGGTATGTCCATGTGACTTGATAATCCTATCAATCACATAATTTTTTTGATCAGTGGGGGGTCTATGGAGGACAACAAGATCAAAGAGATCGACTTTCCTGGCTTTTGGGTCATGATTTATGCCTGTAAGAAATATTTATATCGTAAAGTTGTTACATAAAATGTCTAAAATATAGTATTTTTTTCTCAGGACCCATACCTCAATATTTAAATTAAAGTTAGACTTATTTGACTACAAATTAAGACTTATTTTATTATATTTTGTACAAAACATGCTGCATATACCAAAATATCAATTTAATTAATAACCTTTCTTTGTAAGGCAATTCACTATATCTTTTTTAGAGCTGATTTGGTTGGAGTCTTATCTTCCTGAACAGAATGATAGGGAGCATTATCCAAGATAATAACCGAATTGGCAGGAATGTTAGGAAGAAGTTTTTCAGTAAGCCATCGAGTAAAATTTTCCCTATTCATCTGTTCATGATAATCACCCGTAGCAAGTTCAGCTTTGAATATTAAACAGGCATTTTTAATAAAGCCATTTTCAGAACCTGCATGTACAACTATGAGTCGACCTAAAATTTTGTTTCAAATTCAGTGATATAAAACATCATTATAAATATTACAAATTATATTCCACGACCACATAATATAGCAAAATATTTACTTTAATTAATTAGATTATTCCTCACCTGTAGATGATATATTACTAATGACTCCGGAAACGGTATTACTCTGCCAACATTTCTTAAAAGTCAGGTCATTGTCTATCCATGTTTCGTCCAAATAAATAATATTTCGTCCCTCTTGCCGATATTTTCGAATTTCCCGAAGGTACTTATATCTCAGAGTTAAGATATTAGGCCGCTCCATCAAATTTTTTCTTTTATTTTGGCATTTACGCCAATAAAATCCATTAGATTTTAGTAATCTCCTTAGTGTCTCTCGGCAATAAGGAAAGTTGCCATCTTCCCGCAATTTTTGAAGTAATTTTCTTGTGCTTGGCACAACCTTAAACTCTAAATAAAACCTATTAATAAGATGTCTTATTACTTGGAAGTCGAAATTTTCGTCCTTTTCCACTAAGGTCTGGCTGGATCTTCTTTTTCCTGAAGTCGAAAGCATTTTATTGGGGTCCGTTTCCATCCTTTCTACATCTTCTTTGTGAATTTTTTTAACACTGGAAAAGCCGACACCAGTGTATAGCGACACTCTTTCCAATTTTCGCTTTACTGGCAATTTATAACAGTTATTTGTTGCTTCTTCATCGCAAATCCTATAAACACAAAAAAGGGTGGGCTGTTTAAAAAAACTAATTATTATTATTATTATTATTTTTAAGTAGAATTAATTTTAAAAAAATCTTTCGCGACCTATAAAAGTATTTTTATTTTTTCGCGACTGGAATGATGGTTGAATGCATATTTTATTAAAATGAAACAGATACATAGTTTAAATGAAAATTTCTTACCTATAAACATTTGCCACAACCTCTCTTGCTTGACTATTTAGTGTCTTTCCACGTGTAAATTTGTTCATTTTAACAAAAATCTCAATGTCAATGATAAAATAAGCACAAAACTATTAACAAAAGTACCATACAACAAATATTAAGATAACAAAACAACGAATAATACAACTTGAACGAAACGTAAATAAACACACTGCTAAGCTATCACTAAAGGCAAGAAAGGAAAAAAGCTCCGCCACTGAATAAGGGTAAAAACACACGAGGCTGTTTGCAAGCGGTTTGCGCCGCGACGGTTGTCGCGCCGTGGTCGAGCTCGACGTCTCGTTTATGGGACTTGTGAGCTTTGAAACAGACGGCGCCGCCTAATTCCATAAAACGCGGCGTCCGACGCGCGTACCCTGCGCGATACCATGGGCCGCCGGCACGCCGCTTGGTTTTTATTGCTTTAGCGGCACTACCGCGGCATATCATTTACTTATCTTATGTGTTGCAAACCACACGTAAGGTTTTTTGGTGCGTTTTTTTTGTGCAGTGTTGAAAATTATTTATTTATTATGGAAACCAGGGAATTCAACATAGAAAAATTAATTACTGAGGTTCAGTTGAGTCCAGCGATTTGGGATACGCGTGATGATAATTATTCAAACAGAACAAAAAAAAACAGGCATGGGAAGAAGTTACTACAGAATTTCTAAGCGCAGCTGCTTCTGTTGAGGAAAAAAAAATTATAAGTATGTACATATTATATGCTATAAGTGGGTACGTTTATTTTAATAATAATGATATAATATACATATATAATATACATATAGTTTATATTGATTCGTTTTGCCACTCTAGTGGATAAATATTAACAAAATAATTTGCAAATTTATCTTGGCCATTTAATGCCCTTGGATTCCCTCTGCTAAATGAATCAACTGTCAAATTGTCATACGTTGTTCCTGCTTCAATGTTATCGCTACGGTTTTCATCTCTGACTCTCACAAAATTATGAAGAACACAACAGGCTTTAATTATGTCTTCAGCTAGATCGATCTGTACATTAATGGGTCTATGAAAAATGCGCCATTTATTAGCCAATATACCAAAAGCACATTCAATGTACCGTCGAGCTCTGGATAATCTATAATTAAAATTTTTTTTGTTGTAAGTTAAGTTTGATCCACCATAAGGCCTCAGCAAATTTTCTAATAGAGGAAATGCTTCATCACCTACTATAACAAAAGGATAATCTGTAGTAGCATCTCCTTCGATCGGTGCCGCTGCAGGAATATGTAGTGTTCCGTTAACCATTTTTTCAAAAAGTGTAGAATTTTTAAAAATTCCAGAGTCACTAGATTTTCCGTACGAGCCCACATCAATGTATGTAAATAAATAATTACTATCACACATTGCAAATAGTACCATCGAAAAATAATTTTTATAATTATAAAACATAGAACCACTATTAGATGGCCGTATCAGTCTAATGTGTTTGCCATCAATCGCACCTATGCAGTTCGGAAAATTGGAATGTTTCTTGAATCCCTCAGCGATTTCCATCCACTTTTCGGCATTTAAAACTGGAAAAGCCATTTGCCTAACATGCGCCCATAGTGCTTTACAAACTTCTTGAACAATCAAACTTGCTGTAGATTTTCCAATTCTAAATGCATAGTGCAAATCCACAAATGAACAACCAGTTGCTAGGTACCTGAAAAAACATAAAATTTCGTTAATTTTTTAGGTCCTATGCTACAAAAAAAAATGGAAAAATGTCAGGGACAGATATTCCAAACACCTTTCCGAAAGTAAAGGCAAATCCGGGCAAGGCCGGAAATGAAAAACCCCATATACGTTTGCCCAACAGCTCTCATTTTTGTCGGATGTGGTCCAAAGAAGAGCAACAGAGAGTTCGCTCGATGCAACACATGAATTGGCAGCCACAGACGATGAGACTGCAGCCACGCCTCAGGAAGCTACAGATGGAGATGCATCGATAGAGTCACCAGATCAACCAAATACAACCAGCCGGGAATCCCGAAAAAGGCAGCAGCAACAGCATCATGATGAAGGGCGCATTAAGAAGAAAAAAAATGATTCGGTAGAAACAGTTTTGTGTGAAGCTCACACCGATGTTCAAAAAGGAAAACTGACGAAAGAAAAAGAAAGTGTGGATGATGACAAGCATTTTTTGTCGTCATTGTTGCCATTTTTTTTTTTTAAATCCAGTTGATAACAAGTGGTTGGTCAGAATGGCTTTATTAAATAGGCATATTTGTCCACCTCCACACCAACATCATGCTACTACATTCTCCGAACCACCATCATGGAATACACATTCATTGCCTCCACAGAATTCACTACCACAACAACATCAACCAACTTCAACACCACACCTTCAGAATCAGCCAGGGCCTTCTGGGCTACAACGAGTTGCGCCACCCGTATCGCAATTCTCACCATATTCTCTTGATGGTTCAGAGCATATGAGTTTATAGGCATATATGTTTAATTTATTTTTTTTTGTTTGTGTTTAAATATATTATATCTATATCTAGTTAATTTTTAGGCGTTTTTTTAAGACTTCCATTGAGTTAATACTATTTCAAGTAGATGTAGAGTAGGTAACTAAATTCTCATTAGGCAGGCAAACGGGGTACAACCAATAATTTAATAAAGACAAAAATTGTAGAAATAAGTATAAATTTATCACCTACCTTAAAGTTATCAAAAGCTTTTCTTCCACTGATATGCTTTCTCTCATAGTAGTATTAGCTTTTGTACATGGCTCTTGGATCAATAAAAGTAACTCTTGATATGATTCCTTTGACATTCTGGTGAAATTTAAAAAATTTTCCGGATCTTCACAAATCTCCTTATAGATGGTATTGAAATATCCCTTCTTGTTTCTTTCCATAACTATGGGATGTATCCATAGCTTACGTTTCGTTCTATTTTTTTTTGGTTTTTTGCGTAATGCCAGTGCCGATGCCGCCAACAAAAACAAAAAATCATCTTCACTGTCGTAGTCCATTTTGCTCACGATAAATAAAAAACTGTGAACTGTACGCAAAGCTTGGCAACATCAAACTGATCTTGTAATTTTTCGTGCCGTTTGTAGTTGCGAAAGCCGTCGCGTGTGTTTTAAGTCGAGCGGCGGTCCACCGGCCGCCGTCGCGGCGCAAACCGCTTGCAAACAGCCTCGTGTGTTTTTACCCTAAATCCATAAAAATCGAGACAGACAAAAAAGCACGTGGCAGCACGCGACTCTTTGCTCAATCGCAACCGGAACGTCTCCATAGCAACGAAACGTTAACCAATTGCAACGTGCCATACTGCATTCCTTTCGTAGCCGAAGAAAGAATAGCCAGACTGTAATTGATTTTGACACTGAGCCTGGATCACCTTGTAAGGGATCGGCTATTTGCTACAAATAACCTATTTAGTCATAATGTTGGTTGTTGGTTAACAGGTTTTATTGCACCAACATACCATTAATGATTTTAAATTCAAACCTTACTATTTAAAAGTTTTATTTAGATTAATGTGACTTGACTAGAGTTTGTAAAAGGTATTTTAGGGCCAGTGAGGTATTGTGAATTAGGCTCCAAACATATACTTCTTGTAAACAACACGTGATCACGTTTTGGATTTTTCCCTTGAACAGTAGTTCAGTGCGGATTTGTTTTTTTTTATTCCTCGCCTTAAGCATACCTCAAGTAACTCTTTTATCAATTTTTTATTTATTTAAAATTACTACAGTATTACATTTTAAATAATTATCTAAATTTAAATATCTCAGTGGAATTTAATTTTTTATATAAATGGAAGTGACTATGTAAATTCTTGGATGATTATATCAAGTGGCGCTCTTATTAAAATTTCTCCCACTACCTTCTCCACTGTCTAAAAGCTGGCGGCCACCAAATCTCTGAATCTTTTAAAATAAAATTTGCTTGTCTGGACTTAGTAATTTTTTTTGTGGTTGGATAGTAGGTATGACTCACACGGGTTGGAAATAAATTGGTTTGAACCGAGTTACGCGCTACAGCTGCTATTAGTTGATGGAAAATATATAAACGTTATATAAATCTCTTCTAGCATTTTATTAGATTTACGTGTGCAGTCATTCTTCCAAGTTAATATATAACAAACAAATTCATTTATAACCATATTTGTCAGATATTGCGACTGAATTTGATAATAAATGTTTAACATTTGATGGTATGCTGACAGGCAGCTCTAAAAGATCGTACCAGATCGATAAAATCAAGGTGACTCTATAAACCTAAAAAATAAAACATAATAGACAGTTATTATGAAACGCGGTCTGATCCACGTATAAAACAAAAAAAATATTATTATGCAAGCAAGCGGCTACTCCTGCGATACTACCTATATATCGGGTTTGGCCTTGGCCTTGGTAGCTAAAATTAGAAGCAGATGTTTTTGTTTACCGTCCTTTATGAAAGTCAAAAGCTCGAAGATTTAAACACGAAATATTTTTTTTAGATTGTAAATAAACGTATTTGGCCAGAGATCGTTGGCGTTTTTGCCTATTTACGCTGTATCAGTTGAGAAAGATCAGTTTAGATTTTCATTTTGTTGACTAAAATATAATTAAAATTTAGATTGTTTTAACGAATTTATGTCAAATTATCTATATATTTATGAGTTATTCAGCTATAAATAAATGAAATATTAAATGAGATATTTGTTACGCGATTTACGATCTTATTTACGCGATTACTGAAAAAAAAAAGAAAATTAAGTTTTTGACATAATATGTAAAAGCTTTATAACTTAAATAACAACTACATGATTATATCATATGAAAATTTCATTTAATCTTAAAATAATAGATATCATTAGGGCGCAAAGGAAGCATATAGAAGCTGACAGGGATCGAATAATAACAGATCACAAATGAATCATATTGGAGCTAATGCCCTTTTACAGGGCATTAGTATTTGCTACTACACCCAATTTCTATGTGAATTTAAGTCGAAAATCTCGTGTGATTGTTTGGTGATTTTAAGGCGGGACTCCACCAAACTGGCCTAGGCCGGCGACATGTGCCGCCGGCACAACCCGCCGGCTTTTGCCGAAGGAAAATTAAAAATAAACATCCTTTCCAATTTGTGGAACCCTAGAGAAAATACTTATATAAATAAAAATAAAAGATCAGATTCGTTACTAAACATTTTAAAAGTATTACGTGTTGAAAAACCTGAGGTAGAAAGAAAAATAAAAAATATAACGAGCCACTTTTATCGAGAAAAAAGGAAGATGGAATCAAAAAAATCAGGTTCAGGAGCTGTTGAGAATTATAAAACTAAATGCTTTGCCTATCCGTATTTGGAGTTTTTGAAGGACAAGAATACACCACGTCTTACCCAAGAGACTGGTGAAATTAATACACAGGTAAGTTTAACGAATCTTTTATTGATTTTTTAATGAGGAATACAAAAGATAATTATGCCAACATAAGGATAGGGTAGTCCTATAAGAGGGGACCTCGACTTTATCTGATATTAAGAAAAAGCTATGCGTATCTATCTTGCCAATCGACTTTACCCGAAATATTCACAAAATTCATCTCTTATTTTTTGTGGTATATTTGCAGATTTTCGGGGAGTTCTAGCAAGCGGCAACAATGTGTCATTGGTTAAACTGTCCATTCTCCACGATCCTGGTAGAATTGTCCCTGTTTCTGTATCTTCTATGTCGTATGTGCCTGGTGGGTTATAACGAGATCGAGTCTCTGTGTTGCGTCTCATAAAGTTATGTAAATACAAGCATGCCAATGTTACTTCAGTAGCAGTGGTTTCTTGAAGTAACATTGGTTTTCTAAATACTCTAAAAACTGAAGCCAAGACCCCAAATACATTTTCTGACATTCTTCTTCCTCTACTTATTCTGTAATTACATATTCTTTCTTTGGAACCATCTTTATGTGTGCCAGGATATGGTTTAATTATATTTTGGGCCAATGGAAAAGCGTCATCTGCAAGTATTACGTAAGGAACAGGTCGTACTCGTCCAGGTAGAACGCGAGGATCAGGTAAATTTAGCTCGTTGCTTTCTAATTTTTGTTTAAAACTACAATTATTGAAAACTCCTCCGTCAGATATCCTACCTTGGCTTCCGGCATTAGCATATATTATGTTATAATTGGTATCGACAATTGCTAACAAAATAATATTAAAAAAAGATTTGTAGTTAAAAAAATCTGTTCCGCTATGTATTGGTGACTGAAGTGCGACGTGCTTGCCATCCATCGCTCCTATGCAATTAGGAACATTCCACATTTATAAAAAATTGATCAGCAATTTTCTGCCAAGCTTCTTTTGTTGCTGGTACCTGCAAAAGAAAACTTATATTAATAATAAATAAAACATAATCAAGAACTAACTCGATTTAATTTGGGGTTTTAGAGTAAAAAATAAATAATGATTTTTGTTCTAGAATCAATGTGAAGAAAGTTTGGATGAAGAGTCTTTAACTAGCAATATAAATCTGGTAAGAGATGGCACTCAAACTAAAGAACAAATTATTACTCAAAAAGAAATTTCGAATAATAATCCAAATTGAGAAGTAGAGCAAACATTAAAAAAGAAAAACAATATACCAAAAAAAAAATGTACAAAGAGAAAGCAAGAAGAATCAGAGGATATGAATGAAGAAACATTTAAAATGTTTAAAGATATATATGAAAGCCGACAGAACTTTGATGAGTATTCACTGCTAGGCAAAGAAGTCGAATTAAAAATTCGTAAGTTACCTACTCATTATGCGCGATGTCTGGTTGTACATAAAATTCAAACTACACTTTATGAGGCAAGCCTTGGTATGTATAATAATCCATCAATCCCACAGTACCCAACCGCCCCCGTCCAACAGCAGCCATTAGGTTCTAGACAAACAGCAACATGGATTTCATCAGGGCCTTCTAATCTAACTGTAACTTAACGTCCTACGACCAGGGTCAGAAATCATCAGAACATCCTGAAGATACATTATCCCATTTATTGCCACCCTAAGCATAGTAAGATGTAGGTATCTTAGAAATATTTAAGGTTTATTTTCTTTTTGATTTTTTGCATTTTGATGTTTTTAGTTAAATGATTTGTTTTATGTGTTACGTAAAATGAAATAATAGGTATTTATTTTTCTACAAGCCTTTAATAAAAAAAATTAAAAAAACATACTTACTTTTATTTGTTCCTTGAGAGCTTCTTTTATTGCCTGGCACACCTCAGGTACAATAACTCTAATTAACTGCTTTGATATCTTAAAAGTGTAGCTTAGGCTAACATATGAATCGCCTGTGCCTAGGAATCGCAATGTTACTGCCAATCGATCCTCAACTGGTATAGCATTTCTGTAATTTGTGTTGCATTTAGCGATTTTTAATCCAATTAAGCAAATTAGTGCCTCAAAATCTGTTGCACTCATTCTAACAAAATTTTGAAAAGAGCTTCTAATAGTATGACCAGGCACTAAACCACAATCATCACTTCTTAAATCACTTAAAAGTTTATTTTCAGTTTTTTGAAGATTCTTGCTTAAACTAGGCCGTACCCAAAATCTGTGCTTCCTCTTGTTTTTTTTCTTGGTAATAATTTTTAGGGCCATATACCCTAATAAAAAAATTTCGTCGTCGTCAAACATTCTCGGATGAAGAACAAGAACTCTCTACAAGCCGACACATCTGCCCAGCTTGGTGGAGTCGATTTTAAGTCCGCGGCAAGGCCGCAAATGCCGCCGGGCTAGCCCATTTTGGTGGAGTCCCGCCTTTAGGATGATGTTTGGGAGATGTTTTGGGGTGCACATGTATGGGAATCTTGGAAACTATAAGAGATAGAAAATTGGTTAAATGGGGAAAGTTGGAGGGTATTTAGTTACCAATTTAGTGCCGCTTTTAGAACGATTTTATTTTTTTCCGATTTTAAAATATTTGGAAAAAATAAAAAAATTGCATTTTTGTGAAACGGCTGTATTTTTTTTATTTCAACGTATTTTTAAAATCTGTAAAAACATTATTAAGACAACTTTTTAAGGACAACGCATATCTGAAATCAGTTATTGTTTCAGCTCTGAGATTCCATCCTTATTGGACTGTGATTCACGGTTCACCGGCTAGCTGGATTGCTCTTGCCTATTTTTTGACTTTCCTCTGGGTGTGAATTTTTTGGTTCATTTTCTTGGACTAATTGTTTGATTTTGTTGGGTGCAACCTAGGGTGTGGTTGAGTGTGATGCTTTGTCGATGCAAAGCTTTGGCTGGAAATCGGAGCTGAAAGTTTTGTCTGTTGTTTTTTTAATAATTTTGTTATTTAAATTTTATTATGAGCTTAGAATAATCTAATTAATTAAATTCTCTCATAGCAGGATTCTATACGAATAAATTTTTGTTTTGTTTTGTTTTAGTGGTCTGACTTCTAGGAGGAATTCTTTTATTGTTTTGTTTTTGCAGTCTTTTAATTTGTTTTTAAATTTTATGTGTTTTTTACGAAGAAAGAAAGAAAGAAAGAAAGAAAATGTGCTATATTACGTAAGAATAATCTTGTGTACAAGCATCCTACAAGCTAAAAAAACAAAACAAAAATACAATTTCAAAAATTGACAAAACAATGAACAAAATTAAACACAAGAAGACAAAACTTTTTGAACATACTTGAATTAAAGATAACTAAATAAAACAATCAATTACTAAATAAAGGTAAACTTGTTGACAAAACTAGAGAAAAAAAAGGAAAAAAAAAACTTTAACTTTTTTTTTTTTAAAGTACACTGAACGTGCAACCACCCCTCCCAGCTCTTGTTTTGCCATTCTTACTGCAAAACATCCAGAAGTAAAATATGATCTTCAAACCGAATGCGACCATCAATGGTGATTCCTAGGAACTTGCAGCACTCTTTATTCTGCAAGAGGGAATTTTCGTCAAACATCAGACCCTGAACATCGCACTTAAACCCCATAATAGACGTCTTTCTTACATTAAACACGAGCCTGTTGGAAGCACACCACCCTGATAAAATATGAAGTTCTTCAAGGATACAAGTCTAAATATAATCTGAATTTTTATGGTTCCATAGTATGGTGGTATCATCAGCAAACTGAACCACCTTGCCCTGCAGTTTCAATGAACTCAAGTCATCCACATATAGTAAAAGTAACAGTGGTCCCAACACTGAACCCTGGGGAACGCAGACAAACGCCCAGACTCTGTAACCTTCTGAGTACGATTTGATAGATAGGACTCAAGCCATCGCAACGCTACGTCCCTAAAACCATATTTATCGAGCTTAGATAACAGTATTCCATAATCCACACAGTCAAATGCTTTGGATAGATCACAAAACACTGCCGCCGATGACTCTCCAGAATTCAAGGACACATAGACGCTCTCCAAAAAGCTAAAAACAGCCTCATGAGTCCCTTTACCGGCTTGAAATCCAAACTGATTTGCAGGCCAAATGCCATTATGATGTAAAAAGGACAAAAATCTGCTTTTTGCAAGTTTTTCAACTTAGAGAGGGTAGACAAAATACAAATGGGACGGAAATTACAAGGCTGATCCAAATCTCCATCCTTATGAAGAGGGATAACCACTGCCTCTTTTAAACATGAAAGAAAAATGCCAATATGTAAAGAATTGTTTATGGCAGAAACTAAAGCATTTAAGGCTGAATCAGGCAAAAAGAGTAACAACTTCGAAGATATCCCATCAGCTCCAGATGATTTATGGTTTTTTAGGCGTTTTATTTCATTTTTTACTTCGGTGAGATCGACAGGATGAAAGAAAAATGAATGCTCAACCGACTGAAGATAGTGTAAGGGATCAATGTTACTACGAATGCCCTTGAGCAAGATATTAGGTATATCACAATAATAATCGTTTAAAATGTCAGGTCTTAACTCCGGTTCAGATACTTTTCTATGGCAATATCTAAAATCATTAATAATCGACCAACACACTCTTTGCCTATTTGATGACATATTTAAGCGATCCCTATAATAATTAGATTTTGCTGCTTTAATTGTCTTTCTGTACAGACTACGGTATTTCTGATGATATACATGGATATTTTCATTTGTGGTATAGTTGCACAATTTAGTCAAAAAACGGAGCTTTTTAGCTGAAATTCTAAGGCCTCTTGTAACCGATGGTTTTCGTTTCTTAGTTTTAAGCCTCATTTTAGGAAAGCACTGATTGATCTTATCACACAGAACTTGAAAAAATAAAGTAAGTGGATCAGAAGCCGTTTCAAGTGCATTCCAATTTACCGAAGCTGTAGCAGCAGAAAAAGCATTGAAATTTCTCCTCCTGAAAATTCTTCCCATATAATGAGTTGAAGATAATACAGTATTATATGGCATGGTCGGAAATACCAGATGGGAGTACTGTGCATAAAACGTCATCAAAATTTGTACAGAAATAGTCAATTGTAGTATCATAGTAGTCATCAGATGAAGAAGTTATTCGTGTGGGAGCAAGAACGTGCATTTTCAAGTCGTAAGAATTTAAAATACTTAAAAGAGAAGTACGTGGCAAGGTTTCATCAGTGTAGTTGGTATTAAAGTCACCAGCCAATTTAACCTTAGAGTGTAGGGACAACTAGGATAAAAGAGAATCAAGTTTGTCCAAAAACATAGCAATATCTCCTGTAGGTGGCCTATAAACACAAAGAATATATAAATTAAAACGCTTACAAAAAGAAAGAGAGATTTCAAAAACATTCTCTAACAGAAGATTATCATACTTATCAATATTACAAAAAATCGTTTCAATTGTTTTCCTAGCCAAGATCATGGTTCCTCCATGTATAGATGGTTGACGACAAAAATTTGATATAGGAAGATAATCAGATATTAAAAAACATTCACTAGGCCTCAACCAGTGCTCAGTCAGAAGTACAATATCAGGAAAATTACATGTGTCCAGCAAAAGATGAAGCTCATCCATCTTGTTTCTTAGGGATTGTATATTAAGAATAAAGATACTTAAGGTTTTCGAAGAGCTAATTTCAATCTTACTAGTAGAATATGAACATAAATGAGATTCAACCTTCGTCGACATGTCTATAAAAAAGAAGAATCCAATTCACGATCAGTAATCAGTTCAGACTCATTAATTTGATGATTCAAAGACAATTTATTCGATGAAATATTAGTTTTAAAATATTTGAAAATATGTGCATGTAATAAGTCTGAACCAAAGTTACTGGCGTGACTTTGTCACTCTAAAATCCCATACAGATTAATATTATTAGCATGAAAAGTACGATAAAGGGCCTTATTACTATTATAGATAACATTATGGTTTAAATAAGTATAAGGGCTTGCCATCACTAAAGTGTTTGTATCAACATGATTTTGAATTAAATTTTTTAAAACATCAGATGAAGAACAAATTCCATTTAACATTACTATTAAAAAATCTTCTTTCGTAAAGTCTTTAACTAAATTTGATGCTGTCCTAATCACCTCACTGCTTGAACTGCCCGGCTTCAGGAAACACTGGACCTTGTAGTAAGCTTCAAACTTTAAACGTAAATGTTTTAGGAACACTCTGCTACAATTTTCACCAACAAAGAGAAGCCGAGGTCGACTATCGTCAGGTGTATTTGGCCTAGTTGGTAGCTGTGTTGGAGAATTAATAAACTTTCAACTTCCAACACCTTTACGGAGTCTAACATCTTCTTATTTAAGTTAGTTAAGTCGTTTACGTCTTTTTGTAGCAAGTTTATTTCAGTATTATAGGTTAAAGACTCATTTTCTAATGTTTTTATCGTTACAATTAAATTTTTATTTAGGACTTGCCCTTTCACTCACTTCCAGTAATGCCAACAATTCACCTTCTTTAATTTTTAAGTTTTCCAATTCAACTTTAAGTTCTTCATTCCGTTTATGCAGATTTTCCAGGGATGAGGAAAACTTATTTTCGGCCTCCGACACTTCATCTTCAAAAACCATGCTGCTTCTTCTCATTCTCTTTATATGCCTATCCTTCTCTTTTAATTCTGCCAACAAATCATAAATCTTTTGCTCATTAATTTTTCCTTCCTGATCTCTTTCATTAAAATCATCTTGACATCTTTGTGAGCATAAAATCCTGTAGCCTCCCAGTTTTATGGCATCAAAATTTGTTTCCAGACAACTTGGGTGGAGCATTGAAATACAAGAGATAATTTGAAAGGCAGCAATAATTTGAAAAATCCCTTTTTTGACAACATTTGAAACTGCGGTTCATTTTAGATTATAAGGAAATATTATTAAATTGAAATAAATATTAATGGTAAAAACAGGAACTGCAAGTAAACAGTAACTTGAACTTAAACCCAACGCAGGAAACAATCGTACAACAAAACACACAATTGCACGTCCTACCGTTAATGTTCAATTATTTCAAGTTATGGTCAATGGTAGCCAGATAATTTTAAATTTAGTGAAAACAGGAACTGTTTATAAAAACAAAAACATTTACTGATGCAGGAACTTAATTAGTTTTTTAGGAAACACTTGTACCGCGAAAATATAGCACGTTAATGTAAACACGCAACACTAGATGAAAACAATCAAACAATTAAATCAAAACGAATCAAAACAAAACAAAACTTACGAGTATAGACGTCTACTCTGTATGACTGCTAAACCGATACTGTCAAGAAATTTATAAATTTTCTTTATTTGAAGATCATGGTGTATTCCGTCGTTTCTTAGAAACCACGGGGCGCGCGTGATCTAAGAACTTTGTTTTGGAAAGTTTATATTTTTTTTAGATATATTTTTGGGGCTCTAATGAATGCGTTTGAGCCGTATGCTAGTTTGGGTCTTATGACTTGTTTGTAAATTAAAGTTTTGTTCTTTAAATTCAGGGGACTTTTTTTACATAGTAAGCTGTATAATGATTGTAATTCAATTTTACATTTTTCAGCCCATTCTAATATTAGGTTTAGATGTTTTTAAAGCTGAATAACTATATTGTCTCGTTTTTTTTGCTGTTGCCAATATTCATGTATCATCGGCAAGAGGGCTGCATTTGTAGCTGGAAAAAATTGTGAGATGTCTGCTTGATATAAGTTATAAGGGTTGGGGATAGTGGGGAGCCTTGGGGAACACCCGCTTTTATTTCTGTGAGATTTGATTTTGTGATATTTATTTTTGTTTGAAAGGATCTGTCTTTTAGAAAGTTTTGTATAAGTTTGACTAGATTTATCTTTATTTGTTGTGGATATAGTTGATACTCATCAATAACGTGAAAATATTAACAGCATCTTTTTGTGTCCATATTTAATGCCACTTTTTGCTAAGTTTAAATTAACCAATAAAATCTATTTTTGTTATAGTATATATGAGTGAGGAACCTATTAGTTCATCAAGACACCTTGTAGAACCTTTAATTATTGCATAAACAGTGATTTACTTTGAACAATAGCCTCTATTGTATACACAACAATAGATAAAAAGTAACAATACATTGGAATTTGTGGCTCGGACCTCGGCGATCGGACGCGAAATCAGGAGGCAGCAGACTATAGTCCAGTCAAATTTGAAGTAATATCGAATTTCCAACTACTGGGAAAGGAACTTAAAGATGTCTGGAAATAAAAAGTGTGGAGCCTGCTCATTGGCTTTGGGTGATGATGAAAAACTATTTATTGCATGCGACAGCTGTAGAACTAAAATCCACCTAGTAGAAATATGCTCTGGTTTGTCTTCTTCTGAAATTCGAGCTGTTGTGTTGTAGAAAAGGCTGCTTATGTATTTTTGTGACACATGCCAAGATGCTTTTAAAAGTGTTCCTATGTTTGTCCGTAAATTTGCTCAGATGGAAGAAGAAATAAACTATCTCAAAAATAAGATTGTTACTTTGGAGAATAGTAAATCCCAGGACATTCCCAATTCAGTTTGTTATGAGGTCCAACAGCGTTTGGAAAGAGCAAATAATCTTATGATTTACAATGTTCCAGAATCTACATCGACTAATTTGAACGATCGTATATTACACGACAAAAATCTGGTTCAAGAGGTATTCCAGAAGCTAGGTCTGCAGCAAGAGGTTGCAACCATAAGTCGTGTACTTAGGGTAGGTAAAGTTTCTAATCGCACTAGACTGGTTAAACTGATATGCACTGCTACTACTGTTAAGACGGCCCTTAAATGTAAGGATAAGCTTCGTGGGATGCCATACAAACTGTCTAATGACCAGACTAAGATGGAACAGGATGCATATAAGGAATCTAAGAAGTCTTTATTAGATAGAAAATCTGCTGGTGAGGAAAACCTGATTATTCAGTATCGTAGAGGTGTTCCAGTGGTTGTAGAGTCCAAACAAAAAAACTTGCTTCAACCCCATTAACTGTGTTTTACCAAAATGTGGGAGATCTTCGTACGAAGATTCAACCATTACTCAGTAGTATTATGTCCTGTTCTTATGATATAATTATATTGGTGGAGAGCAATTTGAATGACAGAATTGTAGATGCTGAACTGACGTGCAAGGGTAAAGAAAGCGTAAATAATTGTGACCATACGGTAACGCTAGGCGTTAATGGGTTAATAAAATTATGTTAAACTTAATTACTAAATGGAAATATAAAATAATTCATACAAATCTTGCCTATTTAAAGATATATTTTTATCAACATTTAAACGCAATTTGAATATTTGCAAAAATCTAACAAACTACCACTACTATCTTTAATATTAAATTTTCAGGCATCTTGATAAATCACTGTGTATTAGTTTAGCACCTATATTTATACTTTTTCATTTATTTGTTACTATAGAAGGTAATAATGACAAGTAAGTTTTGCTCATTTTCTTTTTGTCATTTTAGAAGCTAGTTAGTTATACATGGTAGATATGTTACATAAAGTAGCTCTTATTACTGGCTCGAAGGAAGGTAAATAACTTTTAGTTTTTTTATATTACCATTTATTTAAAAAACAAACTGGCTTTAAGGTATTGGATTTCAAACAGCTTTACAACTAGCTTCTAAAAATTGGACAGTTCTTTTAGCAGATAATCAAGATCTACGAGAAACTAGAGACAGCATTATTAAAAAAACTTCTAACTCTCGCATTTATGCTTATCATTTAGATTTAGGAAATTTTAAGTCAATAAGGAAATTTGCTAATGAAGTAAAGCATACACAGAGATACTTAAATGTTCTAATTAATAATGCCGGTATTTATAAATCTAACGTGGAAAAAACTATCGACAATTTAAATCCTGTTATACAAGTTAATCATTTAGGGCCTTTTTTATTAACCGTTTTATTAACTGGTAAGTAAAAAATACCTATATATATAAAATAATATATTAATTTTGTTTATATTTATTAGATCTATTAAAAACATCTTCTCCAAGTCGAATTATTTTCTTGGCATCTTCGGGAGCATTTTTGCATACACTCGACCACAAAAAACTGCCAAATTTTCATAATCAACAATATTTTTCAAATATGTTAAATTCCACTTTGACGTATTATGATTCTAAGGTCTGCAATATGATTATAGCAAAGGCATTTTCGTACAAACTTCAAAAATTTAATATCACTTCAAATTGCCTACATCCTGGAATGACTAACAGTAATTTTCTGTTAAAAGACAACAGTATGAAATATTTAAGTCCTGTTGCGTATAGGATAGTTCAATTTTTTACTCAGGTATGGATTGTTTTTCATAAAAAAATGAACTTAAATAAATGATAAAAAATTTTAGGATGTTTCAGTATCTGCACAAGCCGTTACCTTTTTAGCAACTTCACATAGTTTATCCCAAGTTACTGGTCAATATTTTGTTAATTATCAAACCAGCCAGATGCCAAAAATTTTGGAAAATATTGAGTTTTGTAAAGCAATTTGGTTACAAGCAGAGGAATTAGTTGGATTATCTGAAGCAGAAAAACAATTTTTATGTAAATAATTAAGGACCACTATTAAAATGTGCAGCAGTTGATTTTTTAAACTCATAAAACTAAATATAATTGAAGTATTTGTTGTAAGATTAGTAGAAGTAAAAGCCATCTTATCGTTATTTTCTCCTACAAATAGGAAAAAGTCAAAAATTTAAATAAAAGGGTTTTGTTTGTTTTATAGTTGACTGTATACCGGGTGGTGCGTCGCCGAGCGGAACATACGAAATCCCATGTAAATTTTACGGGGGTCAATTATTGGCTTCCCTGTACCTTTACAGAAAAAATTTAAGATAACTTTTTGAAGAGACCAATCTGGCAAACCTTCGTGCAAAGTCTCAAAAAATTTTAATAATCGAATCTTGAATTATTTAATTAAATGTAATTGCAAAATTACCAAATTTTAGGTTCAGGTAAAACCAGATACCCTAGCAAACAATTTAATATAAGGCTTTGTCAAATCTGACGTACAGCCGAATACAAGAAATGTTTTTTTTTCGTTTTATCAATCTCACAACCATACATTCAAAGTAAGACGTTAACATTACTTTTTTATCTAAACTTTTATTTAATATAACGATGAAGTTAAACCAATAACAATTATTATTATCGATTATTAAAGAAATTATTTTATCATACTTAGAATTTAATTAAACCAGTAGCACTATCTGAAATAATTTCAATTTATTTTCCCATCAAGCCTATCTGGTCCATTTCAACCATCAAACCTATTGTTAGTAAATTCGAGTCCAAAGACATTGCAATAAATAATTGTAAGTATTTAACCCATTAACGCCTAGCGTTAACAATTATTTACGCTTTCTGTAAAGGATGCTGCGGCTCGATTTTTAGGCCGGTTGGAGAGATGGCGCTGTCAGTCTCTTAAAAATAGTTCAGCTTGTTGATTAGTTCATAACAGGTCCAGACGACGTTCGTACCAGACACGTGTGCGTGTAATTTATTTAGGTGTTTTTGCTATTGCGTAAAAGTGCTATGGAGCCAAACTTTGTGTAAGTATATTGTTCGAGTTTTTTATGAAACCGTTTCTAACTTTGTTAGCCAGTGAGAAGACATCAAATATTGTACTAGTTATTTTTTTGTCGAAATCTGAGTTATGCCATATTAGCTACAGATATATATATGTTACGTTACGCCACTGGTTCATCCATTCGACCGTTCCCAAATTTTAGCTGACGAAGAACTACAAGAAAAACGTTTTTGTGCTTGTGTGTGAACTTTTAAATAATCAGATTTGACTGTACCGTCTAAGTCGCAAGATCGATTCAATTTTGTATTCATATTTTTTTAAAACAGTTTTTATATTTTAACATATTAAATTTTTTATTGAAAAAAAGGAAACATTCTTTTATTCATTTCAAAACTGGCGCAGTCGGTAAGATAATTCCGGAGAAATCATAATTTCAATTTACCGGGATATCAAAAAATTTTACAAAAACGCGTTCGAGATTGCACGTTGTTCGCTGTCTGTCGTCCCTAGCCGTTTACCAAGTGGAATTTGGAACTATCAAGAAAAGGTCCTCTCAGCTCTCCCCTAGCCTAACGAAGGAATTTGGGATTTCTGGAAGACAGAACCTTCAAAACGTTCCCTAGCCCGAAGTTCACTGGAATTTGGATGAAAAAAATTCAACACAGTCAAGGTGTAATGCCACCGCAATGCTGACTGAGTAGAAGCAGATCGACGAACCAACACAAACACCACAGGCTACAGTCATTCTCACGGAGTACAAGAGTTGCAGGGTGAGTCTTACTGCACGATTATTTAATTTTATTAAATTTATTTTATTTTTCGTTGTTTTTTTTTCTTGTAGGTTGTATCACTTGTACTCAATTTACCACCTTGCACAATGCCTGATACAACTGAAAATTCAAATGCAAATAATTCAACAACTTACACTATAACTTCCGATAAAGCAATAAAATTAATTAACCTTTTTGATGGTGCTCGCTCTAAATTGCATAATTTTATTGATTCTGTTGATTTTGTCTATTCACAATTTAATCAAAACGAATTAGATGTTTTTCCTTTCATCGTAAAAAGCCGACTAAAAGGCAAAGCTTTAGAATTTATTGGCTCAAAAGAATTTAATTCTTGGGGTGATATAAAAATTGCACTTCTAGAACAATATGGTGAAATACTAGATATTCACTGTTTAAATTTTGAACTCTGCCACTTTAAACAACATTACAGTGGACGATAAATATCCATTGCCACATTTTAACGATGCTTTTGATTTATTAAGTAACTTAAAATTTTTTTCCACTATTGATCTTGCTTCTGGGTTTCACCAAATACAAATGAATATTTCTGATATAGAGAAAACTGCTTTTTCATCCGAACAGGGGCGCTTTGAATTTACTAGGATGCCCTTTGGGTTAAAAAACGCGCCTAGTACGTTTCAAAGGGTTATGAATGAAATTTTTAAACATGTAATAGGAAAAATATGTTTTATTTATATGGATGACATTCTGGTATTTAGTAACACGATTGAAGAACATTTAAAAAATTTAGAAATAATCTTTGAGGTTTTGCGAAATCTTAACTTAAAAATAGAATCGGATAAATGTAATTATCTCACTAACGAAGTTGTTTTTATCGGGCATTTATTAACACCAGACGGTATAAAACCGAACCCTGATGAGGTAAAATCTATAGCTAACTTCCCTTTACCAAAAAATGAAAAAGAAATAAAATCTTTTTTGGGTCTTTTTAGCTACTATAAGAAATTTGTGGAAAATTTTGCAGATATTACAAAACCTCTCAGCAATTTGTTAAAAAAAGCAGTTAAAGTTAAAATAACACCTCAAGTAATAAATAGTTTTAACAAATGTAAAGAACTCTTGACATCCGATAGTATTTTAATGTATCCCGACTTTGACAAACAATTCATTTTAACGACAGACGCGTCTAATTACGCTCTTGGCGCGGTTCTTTCCCAATTAGATGACGACGGCAAAACAGAAAGACCAATATCTTTTGCTTCAAGAACGCTAACCGATACAAAAATTAAATACTCGACAACCGAAAAAGAATTGTTATCAATGGTATGGAGCACGGATTATTTTCGGCCCTATATTTTTGGTGTCAAATTTCAGCTAATAACGGACCATAGACCATTAGTATGGCTTTTAAATTTAAAAGACCCCAACTCGAATTATCGAGGTGGTGTTTAAAATTAAGCGAGTATAATTTTAATATAAAACACATTTCTGGTAAATCAAATAAAGTTGCTGATGCATTATCACGAATCCAAATAAATGAAATCACCGTTAAAGATTATCCAGCTTTTCTTAATTCAAAACAAAATATTATGCTGACAAATTTTGATTTTTCAAACGAACAAATATTAGACCCGCAAAATAAAAATATCGTTTATATGTATGATGACTCCGAAAAAAATGAATTTCACTTTAATATCATTCGTGACGTATTTCCAGTCATAAAAGACTCCGATTTCGACTCAGTTATCGAATTAACGAACGAAACAAAAACACGTAATTTAATCTTAGCTAAGATCAAGCTGCACTGTAAAGAAAACAAATTTAAAATATTGTCGGCTCTCAATTTAAAAGAAAATAAAGTTTATTATGTGACATATTTCGAAAAATATAATTTTTATAAAATGATACAGTTTTTATACCCTCAAACTAAGTTTATTATCTGTAAAAATATTATTACTGTACCCTCAATTGAAGAGCGACAACAACTTATTTTTATTTATCATAATGATCCCAGTAATTACCACAAAGGTATAAAAGAAACTACGAATAAAATTCGCCAATTATATAAATGGAAAAATATGCATAATGACATTGCAGAATTTATAACTTTGTGTCCCACATGTCAAATTTCAAAAATTGACCGTGTAAATCGTACCCAGCCTTTAAATATAACTGATGAAGCCCCAAATAAACCTTTTCAATCGCTTTCAACAGATCTTTTCTTTTTTGACAATGAAATCTTACTAACAATTATAGATAATTTAACAAAGTTTGCACAAGTGTATTTCATTTATAATAAAAAACCAAAAAGTGTTATTGAGTCTTTACGTGCATATTTTAGTATTTTTGGAATACCAAAAATCATTATCTCTGATAATGGTGGTGAATTTAATAATAAGCTAATAAAGGAATTTACCGAGACTCTTAAAATAAAATGGCATTATACGTCATCAGAATATCATAGCTCAAACGGTATTGTAGAGCGCTTTCACGCTACTTTAGCTGACACTTTGCGGTGTTACCTAATCGAACATAATACCTGTGATATAAAGGATGCCTTATTAATTGCAATTAATTCTTATAATTCAAGTCAACATAGTTCTACTGAATTAACGCCAAATTCTTTAGTTTTTCTTTATAAAGAAAATATTGATCTGGAACACCAACGACAAATGATCTTAAATACTTTTCATAACGTGAAACATAAGCAAATGTCAATTAAAACTAAACAAAAGGCATATTTTGATGAAACGAAAGCAGCAAAAAAAATGAAACGTTTGATGTTGGACAAAAAATTCTCTTAAAACGACCCAAATACACCTAAAACTATTCTTTGTACAGGACCTTACGAAATTTTAAGTGTTAATAAAGAAAATAAAACGCTTGAAATATGTCTTGATAATAATGTAATTCGCAAGTTTCATTTTAATAATGTCAAACTTTACTATGAATAATAATTAATTTTTTTTAATAAACATGCAATAAATTAATAAAATATCTCCCCAATATCGACATTATTGTTAAACATTTTTTATTTTTTGTTTCTGTTTGTCTGGATTAATTAATTTGATGTTACAACTTACAAGTTAAATTGAGTTTGATTTTTTTTTGTCAGTTTATTAAAAAAAAAATAATTAAAAATAAAATCTTGCAGTTTGGCTCGCAAAGAAAAATGCAAACTCTTCATTTAAAAATGACTTGGCCTTTACTTATGCAAGTATTTTGTTTTATTGCATGGACTTGGCTGCTGATCTGTATGGAACCCATCCACATGATGACATAACGACATCAAGTATCGAGTATAAAAGAGATGCCATGCAGATTGCAGACTCTATGACCAATGGACCATCCCCATGGTCGTCTTCTTCAGAGGGGAGGTGTTACGTTACGCCACTGGTTCATCACACATTCGACCGTTCCCAAATTTTAGCTGACGAAGAACTATAAGAAAAACGTTTTTGTGCTTGTGTGTGAACTTTTAAATAATCAGATTTGACTGTACCGTCTAAGTCGCAAGATCGACTCAATTTTGTATTCATATTTTTTTTAAAACAGATTTTATATTTTAACATATTAAATTTTTTATTGAAAAAAAGGAAACATTCTTTTATTCATTTCAAAACTTATATCAGCCTGTTACCGTATGGTAATGCTAGGCGGTTACACTACCGAATTTTTTTAAATTGTTTTTTTTTTATTATAGGAGGGGTTTCTCACTTCAAGATGCCCTAGAGATTGCCTATAGTAATAATATAGACGAAATATTTATTGAACCACCCGATCCGGACGTTGTGACAGTCGTAGACTCCGGGGATGAAGATAGTAGTGGATTTATTGACAATTTATCTGGCAGACAACTTAGAGGTCAAGCCGAAGTAAAACTCCTGGACAACACCAGAGTTGGTGGGTGCAGTTCTGATGATTTGTCGCGAAGTCTTGGATCACTTCGTGCTTCACCAAAACATAGGTCTCCTTCGCCATCACAAAACAAAGCACCTTCGATAACAGAAATTACTGTTGATGTAGAGGACTTTGACTGGGTCCAAGGAGATTTGCAACCAAATCACCAAATTTTTCCAAGTATCTGTAGGAGAAATGAAATGCTACATTGACATTCTTATTATTAGTGGGTATATTGATTTACCAGGAAAAAGGTTTTACTGGGACTCAAATAATGACATGAAAAATGAACTGGTTTACATGTCTATGCGCAGGGACCGGTTTTTGCAAATTTCGCGTTTTATTCACTTCGCTGATAATTGTAAACCAGAGCTGTCTGATAAAGTGTGGAAAATGCGTCCACTAATGGACAAGATCAAGGAAAACTTTTTAGCTTATTTTGAGCCTGAAGAGCATCTATGTTACGACGAATCTATGATTCGATACTTCGGAAAACACAGCTGCAAGCAGTTTATTCGAGGTAAGCCAGTTCGTTTCGGCTATAAAATGTGGTGTATGAATACGGCTTCCGGTTACCTCATCAACTTTGAAATGTATCAGGGAAATAACCTGTAGTAAATTATTATTTTAGACATAGGGTTAAAATGAAACAACCTTCTTAGGGTTAAGTAGGATCTATAATAAAATATCAAAAAGCTACATCCAAGGATCGTTGAACTTCCCGTTGACCTGGTTTATGATAATGCTTACTAGACATTATAATGTTTTGCTATATAGAATTAATTAATGTATTATTACAATATAGTAGTTTCCTATTTACACAATATTTGTTATACTGGGTGATACTTCCATACTACACCTCCCCGGGAAATTTAAGGAATTTACATATTTCCTTTAAATTGAAAATTCCGGATATATATACTATAAAAGTAACAACTCTTCTTAACACATTCTTAAAATTATATACATACATTTAATTAATATCCAGTAATTTTGAAATTTTCAACTTTTTACCTAATAACCGCTCTTTTCCATTTTTTTTTTCACAAAACCTTAACTAATAATACACCAAACTAGTAAATTAATTAATTATTACCTAACTATGGGCAGGGCCCTTTATGCACTAATTACTTACTTATGATATAATTTAGTTCTTTAATGGATTAGTATCTCTTTATTTTCTTTTACAATTTTTACATTAGGAGATTCATCCTGAACGACTACATACGGCCCCAGGAAACAAGGACTGGCAATTTTATTACAATTATATTCATTTTTAACGAGAATTAAATCTCCTTTCTTATATTCAATGGGATTTATATTTTTATCATAAGATATTTTTCTTTTTTCTTTTGAAAGTAAAATATTATTTCTTGCGTCATCATGAGCTTTCTGTAACCTGTATTTCAATTCAATTGGATAACTATCAAAATTGTAAATAGGTTCCACGATATTTTTTAAATTACTTGGTATCTGACATTTTTTTCCAAAAACAAGCTCAAAAGGAGTTTATTTAGTTTCAGTGTGAACTGCCGTATTATACGCAAAACACCAGTACGGAATCCATGAACTCCAAGCTGTGACATGGTTTTCTGACTGAATTCTTAAATATGCTCCTAAAACCTTGTGTGAATTTTCCAATGACCCTATGCTTTCGTGATGGTATGCGGTGGAATGAACTTGTTCTATTTTTAAATTCTTGCAAACTTCACTCATTGTAGAAGAAATAAATTCAGATCCCCTATCAGTTGCAATTTCCTGCGGAATTCCATATCTTAAGATAAAATTTTCCACAAATGCCTTTGCAACTGACACAGCATCTTTATTTTTTAATGGATATGCTTCTACGAATTTTGTTAATTCACACTGCAGGGTAAGAATATAGGAAAAATTAATATCTGTAGGTAGCGGTCCTACAATATCTAGATAATTTTTTTGAAATGAAGAACTGGCTGTAGTAGTAATCACCATTGGCTGTTTTGTATAATGATTTGAATATTTTTGTTTTTGACACATACCACATCTTTTTACAAATGCCTTAACTTCATTATACAAATTTGGCCAAAAGTAATACTTTTTTATATTATTTGTCATTCTATGTATACCTGCGTGTCCACTGGTTGGAAGTAAATGAAAATCATTTAAAATAACTCTTTTTTCATCATTGTACACTACTTTGATAATTTTTTAAAATATTTATTCGGGGCCCCTGATAACTAATATTATTTTTTATTTCTTTACCTATAGATTCAATTAATTCTGCAGAATTTTCGTTTTTTAAAATATACAATTCTTTTATGTCAGCTCTCTTACTAATATCGGTCAAGTCTCTCAGCATTCCGTCTCGCGTCAATGTTGATCGAGAATGTTGACTTAAATATACAGTAAGATGTAGTGGTACATAATAAAAATTTCCTGATTGTTCAGTTATAATTTTTGACAAAGATTTTATTTTTGATGAGTCTATCAAGACTAACTCAGTGCAATTTTTTGGTTGTCTAAGGACTTCCACAATGTTTGGTTGATCAGGCCAAGCACTATGATTACCCTTATCCAACTTTCCATCTTCTTCTGCTATACGTTTACACTGATTTCTAGTCATAACAGCAATCATGTCATTGTTCATAGTTTTTAACTCATTCGATGTTAGAATAATTCGAGATAACGCATCTGCTGTAACATTTTCACTCCCTTTTACATACTCTACATAAAAATCGTATTCTTCAAGACCTAAGCGAAATCTTGTTAAACGACTAGATGGGTCTGTAAGGCTAAATAAGTACAACAAGGGTTTATGGTCTGTCACTATTTTAAATCGGCGTCCGTATAAGTATGGGCGAAAATGTTTTACAGCCCAATAAATAGCTAAAAGTTCTTTGTGAATAGTTGGATAATTTATTTCGGCCTTATTTAAACTCCTGCTTGAATATGCTACTGGCTTATTATTTTTGTTCGAAAGCATTGCTCCAATAGCAAATTGTGAAGCATCTGTTTAAAGTGTAAATTCATTCGTGTCCGTAAAATCTGGATACTCCAACACTGGATATTGAACCATTGCTTTCTTTAAAATTTCAAACGCACTATTACACTCATCTGTCCATTTAAACCTCGCACACTTTCTACATAACTTATTTAGGGGTACAGATAATTCCGCGAATTTTGGTATAAATTTCCTATAATAGTTGGCAAAAGCAACAAAACGTTTAACTTCATCTGAATTTTTTGGAATAGGATATTCATTTAAAGCTTTAATTTTTCCTGGATCAGGAGAAATGCCTTTATCGCTAACAATGTGACCTAAATAAAGAATTTGCTTTCTTAAAAATTCACACTTTGAGGGATTTAATTTTAAATTTACTTTACGAAGTTTACTAAAAACGTCCATTAGATTTTTATTATGTTCTTTAAGATTCCTTCCAAAAACAATAAAATCATCAATATAAACAAAACATTTTTCATCTCCTGCCATCGACCTGCCATTGCGATTGTCATTAATCTAGAAAATGCGCTGGGACTAATTTTTAACCTCATTGGAAGTCTCTTCATTTGCCATTGGCCGCGATCGGTAGTAAAAGCTGTTAATTTTCTGCTTTGCTCATCTAATTCGACTTGGTAATATCCCTGACTTAAATCTAAATGTGAAAAATAAAGTGCTCCTGCAAGAGAATCTAAAATGTCCACTACGTTTGCTATAGGCCATTTAATATCTACCAAATTGCGGTTTAAAAATCTGTAATCTAAAACAAGTCTGCTACGTTGTTCACCTGCTTTGTCTCCCTTTTTTGGAACAAGTAACACCGGAGATGACCATTCGCTCTGCGCACTCTCGATGATATCATCCGAGCACATTTGAGAAATTTGCTTATTTATTTCCTCTTTTTGTGACTGAGGTAGTCTATATGGTTTTACATAAACGGGTTGAGTATTTGGCTTTATTTGAATAGACTGTTTATAAGTATTTGTAACACCTAACTTATCCCCGGGCATATGAAACACATCTGGAAATTTCGCACATAATTGTTCAATAGAATCTTTTTCCTCTTTATTTAAATACCCAAGTTTAAGCAAATTAAACAAATCTTTTACTCGACTGCTTGATACAGCCTGCGAAGTAAATTGACAACAATTATAGTGGCTCAACTTTTCAATTTTTGGTAAGCAATTTCTCAAACGTACTTCAGTTTCACGCGTATTTAAAATTTTAACTGGAATTTTCCCATCTCTCGGTTGCGCAATCACACCTGCTACAAACACTCCCTGACACAATTCACTAGGCAACACTACACATTCTTCAACCAACCCTGTCTCGATGTATTGAATACTTTCACATCTTGGAAGTAAGGTCATACTTTTATTGCTACTAGCATTCAGGTCTAATGCAATTTTATTTTCATCATTAAACAGTGATAATGTATTTTCCTCATAATTTAAAATAGCTTTATACTTTTTTAAAAAATTTCTACCAATTATTCCATTGGTTTCACATTCCAATGATTCAAAAACATAAAATTTTTCCCTAAATCTTACATTTCCAATAATAAGATTCAAATATACATATCCTAATGAAACTAAATTACCCTCTATGCCTTTAATTTCAAGACATTCTTTGTGCAACGGAATTCTAGAGTCTAAATATTTTAATTTAAGCGCACACAATGATGCTCCTGTATCTATTAAAAATCCTAATTTCTTACTATTTACATGAAAGAAAACTGAATTTGAGTAATTTGTTGAATAAGTAAAAATATTATTATCGTTAGGGACGAAAAAAATCATCCTGATTATTCATCATTGTTATGTTATAAATATTATCCCGGCAAGACTATCCGGTTTACAGGGGCTATTTCTAGGGAGTTGAGTTTGTTCGACAGTCTTGGTTTAAGAGTTCTAAACAACAAGAACAACTCCCTAGATTTGATAGGTTCCAGAAACCCTGTTAAATTTAAAAGATGGAAAAAAAAAAGAACCTATCAGGCCGGCTTCGTGGGTTCTTTGTATGGTCAGTTGCCTCAGTCACACTCACTCACTCAGTAGTAAAACACCTTAATTTAATTTAAATAGGGTGTTTATTAAAGTCTTCATACTCAATAGCTTAATTTATCAGAAACAAGGAGTTAAATCTACATGGTAAGTAAATATAAGTCAATATACAAGATGGTCTTAAAAAGGTAAACAAAAATAAATAAAAGATATATATATATATACAAGTTTATAACCCAAAGGTAGATACCTGAATTCGTCAGTGATCACTTCGGAAGCATTACATAATAAGGCGTAACATTGAATTGTTTTAATTTAGATAATTATACCATAAATATAGTTACTTAAGTTTTAAATATTAAAATGAGAAAGTTATAATAAATTCATGTTAAATCATACAAAAAACATCAAAAGAAGAATATGGTTAAGATTAAAAGAATGTGCTTACGGGTCAAGTTCCATGGTGTTCTTCTTTCGGGGGCGAGAGCCCGCGATGGGCAATTTTTCACCACATAGGGCTTACGGCATGATGTGTGTTGACGGGGCTAAGGGCGGCGAAATTATTTTTCAGGCCTCAGGGCGAAATCCTCATCACTGCTGGGTCACGGCTGGCGGTTTACACTGTCATATTTAAGGAGCCCTAAGAGAGATTTCTCAAAAGAAACACGGAACACCAAATAAAATGTCACCAACGGTGAAAACTACTTACGAAGTTTCGAGAGGCATCAAACTACTAAAACCCATCCTGCTTCAAAAATATTTCGTTGAAACTGAAGAAACACTAATGCATTTTAGTTTTAGATGTTATTTTAACAAAAAAGGTGCTGGCGGAGAGAGATGATAATAGATTTATTTCAAACCTCTCTCCGTCACAGCGGGCAGCACGGTTCACTCTTGACGGACGCAGGAGCTGGAAAGACCCCCAGATGCGTCGCGGAACTGCTTAAGTAGTAGCCCAAAAGACGTCTGGGCGCAAGACCGGAGATTGAGGAACTTCACTCGTTACTTTATGGGTTTAGCCGCTATGGGCCCAACCAAAACCCATACATAGGTCACTAATAAGCAAACCATAGAGTGCCTAGTGGAAAGTACAATTACGGGCCAAATCGTAATAATTCGACACGCGGCGCCACTGGCGTCCGCTTTAGTAAACCGGTTGACCAATTCAATTGCCGTGAAATCTTCTCCATGCACAGCATATTGTAAACAATAACAAAGAATTAAAATGGTGATAATATTGATAGTGGTTTAATGAAAAATATTGGCGAATTCCATTAAGAGTCGAAGGCAATTGTAATTATGGTGGGTGTCTCAGTTTTGAAAGAAAAATTTAGAATAAAGTCATTTTTAAATATTTTAACCAAATGAATAAAAGTTAGGATTCTCCAGATCCCGTCTAAAGCGTAATTAATCCTGTAACATCATATCTGATGTTCCCTGACTATCCGTGACTCCCGTGTCTATTAAAATTATTGCTTCTAAAAAATCTTCCTGTAGGTGGTAATCTATTACCGCCTCTGGCAAAACCTCTATTATGCCTTTGAGATAAATTGAAAATTTGTTGATTTTGATTTTGAAAAGAAATTTCTTCTTGTGCCGCTCTTATGGCATCTTTTAAAAATGTAAAATTTCTGGCTGATATGATTGTGCTAAGCTTTTGATTTCTAAGCCCGTTTGTAAACTGTTTTACAGCTGTTTTTTCATTTAAAGGTTTCAAAACGTCAAAAGCATTAGAATCACCCTCTGCCTGAGAATTGTCAAATTTACAAAAATATCTTCGAGCTCTTTGCCAAAGTCAGAAATAGATTTATCTCCTTGTTTAGTGGCAAATAATTTAAGGGCAGTATCGGATTTTTTAGTTAAAAGGTGTGTTCTTATGTCCCTGATTAGAGCCTCAACAGATCTATAACTAGTGTTTAAACGTAATTTTGCGCTACAAGAAATTCTTGTTTTCAAAATAAAACTAATTAACAAAGTCTTTCCTTCATCATTAAGCATAGAACTGTAAAATTCCGCAGTTTCACATAATTTATTGGTAATGGCCTCTGAATCATCCATTACAGGCAAAAGGCTTGTGGCAACTTTAAGATCAAAAGAAGACATTTTCGATTCAAGATTCGCGCTTTGTCCTGGAATTTTTTGTATTTCTTGGTACACCGCTTTAATTTTTTCTATAATTTCCCTAGCAATGACAACATCCGAATCATCTATTTCTGAATTTTTAATTTTTTGATTAATATCTGATATCTCTTTGCTTAATCGAGAATAAACAGTTTTTGCTTCGCTTATTTTTGTTAAAAACTTACACGTAGGTATACAACTAAATTAATATTAGCACTTTTTAACAGCTACTATACACCATTGCTCAATTTGTGGTTATAATATTGTTTTCCCATTCCATTTTCCATTCAATTCTCCATTCCATTTTTCCATAGTTATATTTTTATTATTTTTTAATGTCCATAAAACCTAAAAGAGAACCTAAAATTTTAAACTTGTTCCTCTTCGTCTAGCTCAGCTCTGGATCGTCTTAACTCATTTTTATAGATTTCTCTGCGAATAGTCTGCTTCAGTCCTCTTCTACAGCGTTTAACCAAAACGTATATTGCAACAAGGGCCACGGTTGCTACTAGAATTTCCTCCTTAGACTTGGCGTTTCCCATTTTTTAAGATTATTGGAACTATTTTCTTCTTTTGTCCACTAACATCGTTTTTCTTCTTTTATTCTTTAGGTATATAGGAGGCAGGGTCGCCATGTAGTAAATTATGATTTAAGTAATTATGATTTTAGACATAGGGTTAAAATGAAACAACCTTCCTAGGGTTAAGTAGGATCTATAATAAAATATCAAAAAGCTACATCCAAGGATCGTTGAACTTCCCGTTGACCTGGTTTATGATAATGCTTACTAGACATTATAATGTTTTGCTATATAGAATTAATTAATGTATTATTACAATATAGTAGTTTCCTATTTATACAATATTTGTTATACTGGGTGATAGTTCCATACTACAAACCCCCGCCGCTCCCCTGAGTATAAATTATTATTCGGTAAAGCATCAGCGCCCATGGTGCAAATGCTAAAAGAAGTAGAAAGAGTTCAAACCTATAATAAACTCTATTTTGATAATTTATTTACAGGCGTAAAGCTCCTTAAATATTTACGAGATAAAGGGTATCAAGGTACTGGAACTGTGCGTGAAAATAGATTACCTAAGGGATGCTCTCTTACAGAAAAAAAGACCTTTGAAAAAAAACCGAGAGGTACTACCGAATCTATCCTTGATAAGGGAAATGGGATTTCATATGTTCGCTGGGCTGATAATGGAGTTGTCACTCTGGCGTCAACATGTTTTGGAGTACAACCAATTGGATCTGTGCGCCGATATTCAAGTGCCGAAAAAAAAGTAGTTCAAGTGCCTCGGCCGTTTGTGATTGGAACTTACAATTCTTATATGGGTGGCGTTGACCTTATGGACGAGAATATATCGAGATACCGCATTGGTATAAGGGGTAAAAAGTGGTGTTGGAGTATATTTACGTGGCTAATGGATGCGTGTGTGCAGATTGCTTGGCAACTCCACAAGAAATCTGGAGGAACTCTTCCGCAATTAGAGTTTAGAAGGGAAATAGCGAAATTTTATTTGAACTCTTTTGGAGTTCCACCAAAAGGTCCTGGTAAACTTTCCACATCTTCAAGCTCAGTTTCCTTGAACAGGGTATCGGATGATATTCGGTATAATAAAAGGGATCATTTGGTTATTCGAGTTCCCCAAAACAAACGGTGACGTTGTGCTGGAGATAGCTGTTGCGCAGTGGGAAGAACAATGTGCAAAAAATGCGACGTGGGTGTTTGAATTGACTATTTTTCTTTATTTCATACAAAGTAGCTTTTCAATGAAAGTAGATTTTAGTCTAAAATAACAGTTTTTGTTTTTTACTTTAAAATAAATGACACTGAACAATTCTTTGTATTTTTTCACAAATAGTTATAACTAGGTAGTTAAAACGCCTAGTGTTACCATATGATCACATTTAATTTCGGCTACAGTATTACCAATAAAACTAAAAAATTGCTGTCAATCCTTGTATTGTATCCTAAAAACCTAAAAAATAATCATTTAATATTTCTCTGCCAAAAAAAAATTAACCAGGCATTAATGGGTTAAATATAATTTTTTGGCAAATTCAGTGAATATTACAAACTTAATACGAGGGCGGGTCAATAAGTCCGTGACTTTTTGAATTTCCCGCCCTTTAATGGAAATGGCAACTCTGCTCCTGTCAACAGAGAACTGTCAGTTGACGCCTGTCCAAATTTGAACAAGCTGCGTCATTTAGTTTGTGTTTGACAGCTGTTGATAGCAGACCACCACTCGTTTTGAGACGAAAATGGAAAAAAGTGAATTTCGTATGCTCATTAAGCATTATTTTTTACAAAAAAAAACCATCACTCAAACCAAGGCTAAGCTTGATAAATATTATGCGGACTCTGCACCATCCATTTCCATGGTAAAGAAGTGGTTTACTGAATTTCGATGTGGCCGTACAAGCACGGAAGATGCCGAACGTTCTAGACGCCCAGTCGAGGTCTCTACATCCAAAACAATCGAAAAAATTCACGATATGGTTTTAGTTGATCGGATATTGAAAGTGAAAGAGATTGTGGAAGCCATAGGCATCTCACATGATTCAGTAGTTTCAATTTTGAATGATCATTTGGGTATGAGAAAGCTTTCCACAAGATGGGTGCCACGTTTGCTCACAATCGACCACAAACGCAACCGTGTGACAATTTCCCAGGAGTGTTTGGCGTTATTCAACCGCAATATGGACGAAGTTTTGCATCGTTTCATCACCGTGGACGAAACTTGGATCCACCACAACACGCCGGAGACCAAACAGCAGTCAAAACAGTGGATTTCTCAGGGTGAATCGGCGCCCAAGAAGGCAAAGGTGGGTTTGTCAGTCAATAAAGTGATGCCGACCGTTTTTTGGGATGCACGCGGTATAATCCACATTGACTATCTTCAAAAGGGGAAAACAATCAATGAAGAATATTATACCAACTTATTGGATAGATTCAATGAGGAACTGAAAGAAAAAAGACCATATTTGGCCAAAAAAAAAGTTCTTTTCCACCAGGACAATGCAAGGGTCCACACATGTGCAATATCCATGGCAAAAATCCATGAATTAGGTTACGAATTACTTCGTCATCTGCCCTATTCTCCAGATTTAGCCCCCAGTGACTATTTCCTATTCCCAAACTTTTATATAACATTTTATATAAAAACCTGTCTTTTATCCAAAAAGTCACGGACTTATTGACCCGCCCTCGTATAGTCGGACCGGATTTATTGCTAGTTTATTGCTATTCTTCCGTTTAATAATTTCTACAGTTATTTGCTAAAAAAATTTTATTAGTAATTTTTCTCTAAATTTATTTATAAAATCTCTAAATATTTTTATTTTTCTTTAATTTTAATTAGATTTGATAAAAAGATATTTTTTTTACCAACGAGAAAATATCCTCAGGAAGTAAATTAAATATTCCTAAAACACTTTTTGACAACTCAGATTGCTTCAGGCTAGGCTATATACAGGTTAGGGAATTGAAGATTACGCTATTTAAAATAATGCCAACACCGTTTTCTTTCGTCGATGACCTTTCGATCATCAGAAAGCTTCTTAACTGGTGTTTGTCAGTGGGTCGTGGCCAATTTTCGATTGCCTCTACTTTATCTGGATCAGTCTTGACACCTTTTTCTGATATTACATGGCCAAGGTATCGAACTTCTTTTTGAAATAAGCAACATTTTTACGACTTAGCTTCAGGTTGGCCTCTCGCAGTTTAACAAATACCTTTTGAATATTCTTCAAATGATCTTCAAATGTTTTCCCCAGTATGATAACGTCATCCAGATAAACTAAACATGATTCCCAAGTCATTCCACGTAAAACTGTGTCCATAAGTCTCTCAAAGGTAGCTGGAGCATTGCAGAGTCCAAAGAGCATTACTGTAAACTGCCAAAGTCCTGTTCTAGTCGAGAATGCGGTCTTTTTCTTATCTTCTGGGTGCATCCTTACCTGCCAGTATTCACTCTTTAGATCGAGTGTTGAGAGCCATTGTGAACCTGATAGCGTATCCAGGGTGTCGTCAATTCTTGGTAGGGGATAACTGTCTTTCTTGGTAATGTCATTCAGTCGCCGATAGTCTACACAAAATCTAGTGGATCCATCCTTTTTCTTCACTAGCACAACTGGAGATGGCCAAGGACTCTGAGAAGGTTCTATCACTCCTTGTGTCCTCATTTCTTGAAGCATTGAGGAAACTTCTCCTTGTTTAGCTATCGGATTTTGTCGAAGTGCTTGTTTAATTGGAGCATTGTCTCCAGTGTTAATTCGATGCTGCACCAAATCAGTTCTTCCCAGGTCTTTATGGTGCAAGGAAAACACATCTTGATTTTCTTCAAGAAGACGTCGCAATTTACTACACTGGTCCATGGTTAAATTGGCAGAAGATTCTTCAAATAGGTTTTGTAAACATACAGGAAAAGGTCTGTTTGAATAACGACTTCTATCAGCATTTTTCATGACTGCCACTATTTTAGAGCATACGCCAATGTTCTCTCCTTGTTTCAGGTGTTGATCATATCCTTTTAAATTTACCATTCGAATTAAAACAGTAGATTTCTTCTGCGTAGATAACGTCTTGGCTGGAAAAATTCCTTGACCATATGGTTTGCAGTTTTCCATGGGCTCAATCAAAACAGTTTCTCCCTCTTTTCCTCCGGTTGTAGCATTAACCACCACCTCTGAATTTGCTGGTATGGTAATATCCTTGAATAACTTAACGACTCTGGTATTTACTTTATCTTCGTATAGGTGGTGCATAAAAATCTCCTCATTTCTCGTCGTCAATATCCGGTTATATACATCCATTTTAAACTGCTGAGCATTCATAACATCTGATCCTAATATGACATCATCCATGATTTCTGCCACTAGTACTGGTTGTTGGAATGTTGTTATGCCAATTGTAACTGTAGCTTCATGCAATCCAAGAATCGGGATCCTTTTTCCATTTGCAGACTCCAAAATTAAATTGGGCGGTGCTGAAAGCCTACAGTGTGCTACGATGTTCGGCTTCACGATAGTATGACTTGATCCTATATCCACTACCATCTCACATTCACGGCCGCATATTTTTCCCGGTACTACCAAGCTCTCTCCAGGATGTGGCAGCCGGTTTAGTCTTATACGTGGGGCTTGGTAGCACCCAGCCAGCTTTCGCCCCATAAAGCTGACTAGTTAAAGTTTTCCTGGTTCCTTGGATGTCTTAGGGCCGGTTGTATAAATCAATTTTGATCTTAGGTTCAACGGAACGCCGATCAAAATGTGAACTGCGTTCATTCGATATTCTGTTGTTCAATGTAAACTGAACTTTAGTTCAGCTGAACTGAGGTTAGTTTAGGTTGGCACTACAAACATTTAGTTACTTTTGGTTTTTTTTTATTTTTGACATTTAACATAACCTAAAAGGAGATGTTTGTTTTGTTTTTGTTTGATTTGGTGGGCTGGGTTGCTTGCAAGTAAAAAAAAGTAAAAGCAGTAAAAGTTTATAAAAAGTGCATTTTCTACTTGGTGTGGCTGGTACTACTAATTAAACTTGATTTTAAATATCTATCTATAGATAAGTACAAATTGATATTTTTGCAAGCCGTTAAATACTTTCGAATTTCATTGTAGTAGGTATTGCTTTTATTTTATTGGGTACAGTATTTAGTTTTTGTATTTATTATTTGTAGATTCTTATTTGGTGGTGGAATATTTTATAAATGGATTCTTGTAAGAAAAGAACTGTTAATTTCAGTAAAAAGGAGGTTGGCATATTAATGAGCCTTGTACTAAAATATAAGGGCACAATTGAATGTCGAAAGACTAACAAAATGAACAACGATTTAAGGCAGAAAGCTTGGGAGCGTCTATCAAATGAATTTAATAGCATTTGTGGAGAGCCTTAAAGATGCAAAAGTTCTTCGTGGCAAGTATGAAAATAAAAAAAAAAGGTCAAAACAAAAATTTGCTGATGAAAAAACATACCTACGAGGAACTGGAGGAGGGCCTGTAAAACCTAAGATAATTGACGATATCGACAAACAAGTTAAAGAAATTATAGGTACTTAGATGACAGGCTTTGATTCAGAATTTGATGGAGATAGTAGTAAGTTTTAGAAAAATTAATAATAATTCAATTAAAAGTTATATTTGTTTCAGAATATGGCAACATGCAGATGGAAACTCCTGAGGGATCTCGTTTTAATATTTCTGATTCAGGTAAGACTATTGTTGTTTTTAATTAATAGCGTCTATCAATGATTTTTTTTTCAATAGAGTTACCTAATAAAGACATAGAGCAAATGGAGGAAGATGGCAAAGATTCTAATGAGGAAGATAGTTTATTGTCAGGTATAGGTAAACGCTATCCCTATACTTATGTTTCAATTATTAGTATTAATAAACAATATGTTTAGATGACACTTTCTTCAATTCTGACTATTCTTATTTTAGCTGCTTCACCTACCAACTGGAACAAAATAACCCCAGAAAAGCTTCGCACTCCAAAATCGAAGCCATTGAAAACCATTTTGAAGAAGGCTTGTGCTAATAAGGGTAAATTTTGTAATAATTATTATATTTCAAATTATTTAAATTTATTTTAATTTTAAGAAAATAAAAATGTTCTGTCAAATAAAATTATTTCCTGGGCTGCAAATAAAGCTGAATTAGTCTCCAAGGAGACAGAATACCTTGAAAAAGAACATCTTTTGAGAGTAGAAATGATGAAGGAACGCCACAAACATCAAATGGCACTAGAAACAAAGGAGAGTGATGAAAGAATTCTTATTCAAGCTAAGAAAGCTGAACTAGAGCTGGAGATCCTTCAACTGAAAAAAGATCAGCTGCTATCTGCTAATAAATGATGTCTGTTTTTAAAAATATGTATTTGTAAAATAAGTTGTATTTTATTTATAAAATAAAAAAATGTTTTTAAAATTTAACCAATTCTTGTTAATTTTATGTGTGGAAATGCAAAATTAAAAATGTTTTTGTGATGGGTGGTGGGTGTCAAAGTAATAAAAACAGTAAAAAAAAGTTTTTATTGCAATTTTGAGTTCTACTCATGTGCTACATTATCTAACAAAGGCTGAAAATACTCAGTTATCAAAGCTTGCCGAACCACATTATTTAAGGCTATATTCTCAACACCTGGTTGTACCATAGGTATAGGGATATTTCCTAATTCAAGAGCCGCTTCAATTTCTTCATTTACAAGGGGAATGTCATCTCTCAACATGCATGCAATATTATGAAGCACTGCACTTGAGACAACTATTGCTTCCACTTTTTGCACATTTAATTTAATTCCTAATGCTAATATTGGGAATCGACGTTTTAATACACCAAAGCATCTCTCTATTGGGTTTCTCGTTCTTATTTGTGCTTCGTTGAATAAATGTTCTACAGGAGTGGTTGGGTTAGAAAGTGGTGTAATCAGGTATGGTTTGTTACCATATCCACTATCACCCACTAATAAATTTTCGCCAAAATCACCATTTTCAAATCGAGCTCGTACTGTTGAGTTCCTAAATATATTTGCGTCATGAGCAGACCCAGGCCATCTGCACACAATGTCCCAAATTTTTAGTTGTGAGTCGCATATTGCATGTATATTAAAAGAAAAATAACCTTTTCGGTTTCTGAAATTTTCTGGTTCTTCTCCACCAGGAGATTGGATTTTTACGTGGGTACAATCCAAAGCCCCAATACATCTTGGGAATCTGCTAATGTTGAAAAAACCCTGTCGAACATTATTTATTTCTTCATCGGGTAGTGATATATAGGTTTCATGCATATGTGCAATTGCCCGGGACACTTTATTAATAACTCTGCTTGCTGTAGATTTGTCCACACCAGAAAAATCTCCAGCTGCTTGCACTCTGCAAATGCACCCTGTTGCAAAAAACCTTAAAGTTAGGAGTACCATTTCTGAAGCCGATAGAGCGTGATTCCTTAAAAATATAATAAGTACCTATATCATAATACGTAGTAGAATAAATAAAAACATACTAATTTTACCTTCTGGTTGTGAAAGAGATTGTGGGAGAAATACATTCACTAATGTAAGCAACTGTCTTTTTCGTCAAGCGAAATCTTTGTAAAAATTCATTATCTGTCCATTTAGTAAAACGATCAGGACGTTCTCTGAATGTCCGTGGTTGTCTAGGATTCATTACAGCATTCACAAGACCCAAAAAATCTTCATCATCAGTAATAACTTCGTCGTTAAATTCATTCATTTTTATAAACCCAATAATAATGAGAAGGAGATAAACAAAGCACAAAACTTGTGAATGTGAGGTTAGAAAATCACTTGAACGAAAGTTCGGCTTCTTGAACGGCGCCAAGTGGGCGTTCACTTGAACTTCGAATTTGAACTTAGATCAGTGTCAAATATTATTGATACAACAACTTTTTTACTTTGAACTGCAGTTCAACAATAAACTACAGTTCAAAGTGTTTATACAACCGGCCCTTAAAGGCTTAAGGCATTGACGTTTAAGGTGCCCTTCCTCATTGCAATTCCAGCATTGCAATGGTCTTTTAGGTTTCCTCGCTAATAATGATTCAATCTTCTTTAGGCGGTCTTCGAGATCACTTTCCGAAGTTCTGATTTGTCTTATTCGCGTTTGCCTTCTAGTTGCTTGCTAAAAGCTGCCTCATACTCTAGTCCATGAGCCAAAGCTTCTGATATACTTTTGATGAGCCATCCTTAGAGCGTGGTTAGTATCTGGATCTCAAACTCCGTCAATAAAACAATTTATAGAAATTTGTTCTCGGAACTCCGTTGGGGCTGAAGGGTAAGCCAGATTTACTAATCGAGCAACATCGGCCTCAAACTGTTGAAGTCCTTCCTCGGGTTCTTGTCTTCTAGATTTCAATTGAGCCTGGTACACTTGTTGTAGATGGGCTTCACCGTATCTCATCTCTAAGGTACGCACCAGTACGTCGAAATTGAGCTGATCCTCAGATGGCACCATTCTTAATATTTCTGTAGCTTCTCCTCTAAGGCTTAGCTTAAGACTGATTGCCTTTTCTTCATTATCCCAGCGATTTCCCCTAGCAGCGGTCTCAAATTGATTCAAATAAGTACTCCATGCTTCTTTGCCGTCGAATTTTGGTGGCTTTACTTTCATCATTGTTTGCATTCCAGGATCGGGATGAAGAGGAGTCCGTTTTACTTTCATCTCTAGTTCTTGGATTTTTTTTTGTTTTTTTTCTTCTTCTACCGTTGCTTCGAAGTTAGTCATTAATTGTTTCTGATCCTTCTCCAGATCTTCTTTAAGTTGTAAAACTCGTTCCTCTTGTTTTCTGTCTCGTTCCTCCTGCTCCTTTTTAAGATTATCTTTTAAGTTAAGTAAGTCATCTTTCATTCATGGTCCTTATCAGGTCTTCATTTTCCTTCTTCAGGTCAGATTTAATTGTCTTTAGTAAATCTTCCTGTTTCTTGTTTGCGGTCTCGTTTTTCTTGTTCTACCTTCTGTTTACGGTCTCGTTCTTCTTTTTCTACTTTTTGCTCTTCAAACTTCCTTAATAGCAGCTCCATCAATTTCTCGGTCTCCATCTTGGCCTGACTTCTTGTTAAAGGCATCCACTAAAATGAGCTTCCAAATATCCTTTACTTCTGACACCAATTGTAACGAAATTCGGGAACACACTTTTATTGTCAACGTTTAAAGCACTAACCTAACTTGCCTTGACTGTCGTTTAATTGTTTCCAAAGTAAAAACTGACTTAACAATTAAAACTGAATGAATTGTCACGAAGCGCGTCCTTTTTAAAACCCGATGGAACAGTTTCGAAATATTTAGAATTATCTTCATTGTATAATTTTAGGAGAATACTGACAGTCAAAGCAAGCAAGTATACACAGTAGAAAATTAGAACTACAGGGATTTACAATAATATAACCTAAATTGGGGCCAAAACGGGGCTCTCGAACAAGATGAACTACTTAAAAACTAAACAAAATAGATGAAAATAATAAACCAAACGTAAGTAGAACCCTAAAGAAACCCTACGAATCAACTTTAACTACAGAATACTAATAAAATTGTACAAAAACTAGCAGAATAATTAACGTATTTACATTTTCATAATAATATACTAAGCTTTTAACAAAAATGTCCAATGAAAACCAATATAAATCAAAATATGAATTTCCTATTACTCTTTAAATGGCTTCCGTGAAGAATTCAAAAAAATTAGTTTCGTGTGTTTGGAGAAAATTGGTATTGGGGTAAGTACTATAAGCTTTATAATTTATTTAATAGTAATCTACATAAAAATGTATATTATGAGTAATTTAATTTGTTGTTGCGTGACCCAGATTATGAAGATGACTTCTAATTTTCATAATGGTGCTAACATGCCGAAGTCTAGCCTATAATTATCTATCGAAAAACAAAATAATGTATAAAACAAACGCATGCTAGCTCCTATAATTCTTTATAACCCAAATAAGCAAAACGGAACCGGAAGGTAGGTTGTACCTCCATTTAGGACACGCATTTAAAACAAAAAACGGAATGAAAACTAGGGGTTCATCCAATATTACAACCGAACACGCTATGGTTTTCCGTTCTTTGAATTGCTATTTATTTTAGAAGAATTGTGTTTATATCTGATCTAGATTTATTCATGATTACATTTTAATTATTTTTAATTTACTTCGTGAAATTATTTTATAACAATTTATGAGAATCTGATTTCTGCAAGTATTCGTCTTATTAATTTTTTTTTTACACGTGGTGGCGATCGCGTAAGCAAAAAATACGAAGAAAAGCGAGTGGCCGTGAGAAAATTTCTGGAGACTTTGAAAGGAGTGGAAAGCCATTATTGTCGTTCGAAATCAAGTAGTCGGCAATATTTATCAATATTGTAGTAATTTAAATGTTTCCAAGCTTTGCAGGCTCTATAATCAAAAAGCGACCTTTAAAGTAAAAAAAACTTTTTTCCATCACATTTTTTCAAGAGAATACAACATTGGATTTGGAAGTCCTGTAACCGACGCATGTTTGCCAATTTTTTGCCAAACTTAAAGAGGTTGACTGCAATATGATAACATATTCGTTTGATTGTCAAAAAAATTTGGTCAATCCCAAGGTCCCCGACTAGATTGCTTATTATAGCAGGCAGTTATACACATATAACTTTACTGTTATTCAAGGTTCTTCCAAAGCAAAAATGACCATGGCAAACGTTCATATCTACACTTGGATGGAACATCAACATAAAAAGGGTTCAAATGAAATCTCTTTGGCAGTCTATGATGTTCTTTCAAAAGCTGATTTGTCCTCTTATTCGGTCATAAGGCTATGTGCTGACGGATGCGGTGGACAAAATCGCAATACTGTAGTAAACTTAGGCCAAGACTGTCTGATTATGGACTGGATATCTCAAGTTTTTTAAGCGGTTTTTCAAGGCGATTTTTTAAAAAATGTCAGCTCTTGGTATTTTAAGTTCTCCTTTAGTAAAAGGTTTATATTGACTAAAAACTCTGGTGAAAATAATATTATGGTTAGAGAAGAACAATTTTATAACTCGGATACTGGGGTACCTAAGTCGATTCGAAATCGAAAAAAAAGGAAAAAATGGGATCATTTTGCTCCAGACACGGTTCCAATGGGAGCTCCAGTAAATTCTGCCAAGTTAAAGGATGTTGATAATTTACTAGAAAAACATTTTGGAAATGAACGGAAGAGCAAAGAGGATTTAAAGTTTTATAAAGATGTTTTAGATGGAATATCGCAGCCATTGATAGGACCTAATTCTGAAGTTCCAAAAGATCAATTTTGCGAACCACGAGAAGCAGAAGATAAAGGAGAATTAAGAATTTAACTTTTAAGACTTTTGTACTTTTAAAAATATAGATGTCCCTTCTCAAACTCGGTGTTGTTTTATTTTTTTGCAGCATAACTTGTCAAATCCAAAATGACTAATCAAAATTTGTCCTATCCATTTTTGTTTATTTATTTTAGCCGATTAACGACTTAACATGGATAAGACGAGTTTTGCTATGAGACACCTCATTTGGAATCTTGTAATTTTTCTTTTGATGCCATTGGTTTTTCGGAAACCCAAAAGGTTTTAAATGTCAAAAACATTCATATTTCTGGATATGAGCTCTTATATAATGAGAGTACCATAAACAATGTGATGGCTTCATTCTATATGTTAAGACCAATATACTTAGGGAATGTAAAATAATTACTGTAGGAAATGCAATATTTGTCAGAGCCATAATAAATAAAAGTAACAAAAATATAGGGTTAATAGGGCACTATCGGCTTTCGTCATTAGATAAAAATAACTTTATATCTCAGTTAGGTGACCTATTTACAAAATGTATCACAGAGTTTTTTGATATTGAAATTCTTTTAGGAGACATAAACATTAATATAATGCAAACAAATAAAATTGAAGTAGTACAATATTTAAATGTGTTAAATGGATTTGGGTATATCTGTGCCATAAATAAACTTACTGGAGCACAAAATGGCCAACAACCTTCATGCATGGATCACTATTTTTTAAGATATGTAGGGGACACTGCTGTACAGTCGAGAGTTATGTACATTGGAATTTCTGATCATTTTCCTATCCTATTAAATATTAATTTAAAATCATTGAAAAAAGACTTACCTAAAAATCATGTTATCAAAAGGTTAAACTATAAAAAACAGCTTGTTTATTAAAGAGGAAAATTGGTTGGATGTTTTGCAATGTACAGATGTGGATGATTGTGCTAATCTTTTTGTGAATAAAATTAAAAAGAACATTGACTTTGCGATAGCAGAAAAATATATTAAGAGTAAAGAAAGAAAATTAAAAGCATGGATAACACTGGGACTTTTGACTTCTATTAGGCAACGCGATAAACTAAAAGAAAATAAGCACAATTCAAAATACAGAGAAAGCATTGAAAAACTTCAAAATATACAGAGATCGGCTTAGTAACCCAATAAAACAAACAAAAAATAATTATTATTCTGGAAAAATTGAATTATCAAGACAAAACATTAGACAAACATGGAAAATTATATAAGAGAAATTATGCAAGGTGACTGATAACGAGGGCAGAACTATAGATAATGATAGAGAGGTGGAAGATGCTTTTAATTATTATTTTAGTAATGTAGGTAAAAATATGGCCAAAGAAATAAATAATACAAAACAAATTAAATATAAAACAGACAAAAACAATACCTAAAACCTATCAATAAAAATGAACTTATCCTTCAGATACAATCGCTAAAAAATACGGCAGCTCCGGGAATGGTATATCTGTTAAAATCATAAAAAATTATCACATCTATATCATCGAGCCACTTTTACATTTAATAAATTGAATATTTAAATGTGGTTATTTTCCACAAATTTTAAAACATGGCATTATTACTCCTATACATAAGTCAGGAACCAAAGAGGCCTTAAATAACTATCGACCTATCGCACTAACTAGCAACCTCTCAAAAGTAATAGGAAAGTGCATTAAACTTAGGCTGAATGAATATCTAAATTAAGGAAGAAGTCTATTCTGAAGCGGAGTCAATATAATATTGAAAAGTTAAGGGGAAGTCTTTTCTCCACAAATAAAATGCTAATCCTCTGATTTTAGGAGTGATGTGTTATAGGGTGTGAACAAATAAAAGTGTGTTAATGAGTCAGATCAAATCAAATGTCAGTGTTACTGTTAGGGCCCAAGGAATTAAAGAAAGTGTTGCTCTCAAATTGAGTTTGCTCATTAATACAAGTGTAAACCGGTGATTTGATGGCTTTATTTATTTCCAGGATTTCCAAAAGATCCAACCTTAACCCCTTCTGACAAACATGGAGCACCTCAGGCAGAAAGACAGACCTGACAGAAATGTTTTCACCTTTTCTGGCAGAAGTGTCTATGTTTTTTCTTGAAAGATAAATATCAAATTGCGAGATTTATAAAAAACATATAAGATGTTGGTATAGGTACGTCGATGACATATTCACAGTCTTCACTGGTTCCACGGAGGACTTAATGGAATTTCAGGCATTTCTAAACTCTATCAATCCTTCTGTTCATTTCACTCTTGAACAAGAACAATCAGGCAATCTACCTTTTTTAGACCTCTTAATTAAAAGAACAAACAACATAAAACTCAAATTTGAAATTTATAGAAAACCAACTCCTACGGATAATGTTTGTTCAAACCATCCAGTTAATCAAAAGCTTTCCGCATTTAACTCACTTCTCCACCGTCTTTTTAATATCCCTCTTTCTCAAAAACATTTTAAAATTAAACATTTTAACTCAATATAATTTTTCAAATTGCTCGGAACAATGGTTATCCTGACAAGATTATAAATTCTCTTTATTTTAAACATCTTTACAAACATTTAAATAAGCCACATACAGTGTGGTGACTTTAACTAGAATAAATTCAGTTAAAACTAATCAAAATTTATCTCGACCCGTCGATTTTTGTTTATGTTTTTTCACATTTCAAGATAGTTTTTGTATTTTTTCACCTACAGGGGTGGTCCAAATTAACACAAACATTTTATGAGTATATTATAATATAAGTATATAAGTATATAAGAGTATAATTAATAAATGAATAAAATTGGATTTTTGAAAAAATCAGATCGTAAAAGCAAAAATATTTTTTAGGAAATATTACCACAATTTAACAAAATATTTTTACTTTTATTTTAACTTACTTATAAAAACAATTAAAGTATGCAGTATTAAAAATTATTTAAACTCGCAATGCCTATCAATCAGTGTGTGAATGGTTAATTAGTTGTTATTTTAAGAACTTATGAGTTTATTGTAACGGCTCTCAGCCCAAATAAACTAAGAAACAAAATTTTATTATTTTTATGTTCAATGTCAGAGAATAATAATTCAACCTTACTCACTTGGACACTAGCTGCTTTCCTTTTTCCACGTTAAACAACAATTGATTAAAATGTCAGGAATCTTGGTCTCTAACTAAAAACTTGAACCTGCGGGTCAAACTATTTATTAAACATAAGTAGAAACTATGGTATATACTAATTAATAGACAGGCCGATTGTGACTAAACTGACATTTATTGATATAACAGTACACATTACACACGCGAATTGCAAAGCTACATAACCGATTACTTTTATTACATGTTTTCTTAATATTTTCTTTTCTAGAATAAAATGTTACCAACATCTTCATAGATTTAAATAGGAAAAACATTTGGAAAATGCCAGGTTGCAGGAGTTTTAACCACTTTTTGTACTTCAGTCTTCCAGTCAAAAACTGAGTAATCTTCTCCCATCTTTAACACTGTGGAATATTCTTTTATAATTTTGTAGGTTTGTAATGATGTAGGTTTCTGGATTAATAATAGTGGAATATTTTTTCACCTTTCTTTCAATTTGAGCAAATACTCGATCAGGGGGGAGAAAAGAATGACCAACAGGGAAATATAAGTTCTACACATTTCACATTGGGGGAGAACAGCATTGCGGCCAGTATTGAATCATCCCAACCATTGTGGTATTCTTATTTTGCCCCCCACAACCATCGGCTACTTAACGTACTTTTTTTTTTTTTTTTTTTTTTGCGGTCGGTGGAGAAATTCTTTATGAACACTGGTTACGCGGCGCCGCCCCCAGTAGTGTGGGACTCAGTGTCGAGTCTGTTTCGTCCTATACCCACTAAAACTCCACCGCTGGGTGGTGCCTTGTGGCTCCCTACACTGCGGTCTGCTAAGAAGCAGTCCTATTGTATCCCATATGTTTAGTCCCACAGGTTCAATTCTGTAGCTTCAAGGAAGTCCAGGATTGTGCCCAGTGGTAGATTTCTTATACCCTCTGGTGAGGGTTTCTCTTCCCCCAGGAATGTTGCCCTGGTTTGATTAAATGCTTCACAGAAGCACAGTATGTGAAGAGTTGTTTCGTCCTCCTCATTGCATCCCCTACATAGCGAGGTAACTGATTTCCCTAGCGTATGCAGGTGTTTCCTGCTGGGTGCATGGCCTGTAAATAGCCTCGCGACCCTTCGCAGTTGTTGTCTGGAGAGGCCCAGTATGTTCTCACCCTTCTTGAAGGGTGGGCTGCCTATAAGTTGTTTGGATTGTTCCATCTTTGGCAGCTGTTCCCAGTAGAATTTGTTCTGGTTTGTTAGCCAGTTGCCGATTTCCCTCTTCCAGGTCTTATCGTTGACACAACATGTTGGTTCAGGGCCTACCAGGCTGTTGCTGGCTCCCTGAGTTGCAAGTTGGATAGCCCTTCTTGCAGCCTTATTGTTGCCCATATTCTCTGCTAGGATTATCTCTGGTCTATTTTGCGCTTCGGCGAGGTTCCTGAGATCCTCCCAGCAGCTTTGCACAGTCCTTGACTTAGTCTCGAACTGTTGTAGTGCAAGTGTTGCAGCCAGGTCTCCTGTGAAAATTGCGAAGGTTTTGCCTCTTGGCAGCCCTTCTCTCATCAGTTGGACACATGTTTGTATTCCTATTATGCTTGCCTGTAAATTTGTTGTTTCCAGGCCCAGGTTTAGCATAAGTTGTCTGCCCTGTTGTTCGTCCTCCACCATGCCCACAGCTACCCCAATCTTGAATCGTTTGGTTGCCGTGTGCCATACTGAGTAACCTCTTTGCCTGAGCCTGTCCGCTTCTGCGTCCAGTGGTCCCCTTTTCTCTTTGATGACAAAAGGTTTGTCTAGGTATGTGACCTTGGTTCTGTCTGTTCTTAGAGCCAGGCGCCCAAGGTCCTGTATCTTGTCAAATAAGGCATTGTGCCCATCTTTCGATAGGATTGTTGCGCCATTTGACAGCAGTCTTTTCGCCCCCGATATAGCTTCAGCCCGTACCACTAAGTGTAGCGGGCTTAGTCCTATCAGGTTCTCTAGGGCAGCAGTCGGCGTTGTTGACATCGCTCCTGTTATGCCCAGACATGCTGTTCGTTGTGTTTTGTTGAGTATCTGTATTACAGTCGTCTTTTCTGCCGCATGCCACCATATAGGTGCTGCGTATGTAATGATGGGTCTAACCATTGTCGTGTACATCCAATGTACCATTTTTGGTGACAGTCCCCATGATCTACCGAACATTCTCTTACAGTACATAAGAGTTTTCGTGGCTTTATTTGTAGCCTGGATTACATGTTTCTTGAAGCTGAGTTTTTTATCCAGGGTTATACCTAGATATTTGACCTCGTCTTCAAGTCGCAGATTTTCTCCATAAAATTTTATGTTTCTAATGGGCTCTAGTTTGCTTCTTTTGTTAAAGGAAACCAGAGTAGTTTTTGTGGGATTTACCCTTAGTTGTTCTTCCTCATACCAGTGCTCGACAGTAGTCAGGGCTCTTTGCATTTTTTCGAATACATGAGCCTGACTACCCCCTCGTGTAAGGATGACTATATCGTCAGCATATCCTATAGCGAGGATAAGCTGCCTCTCCAGTCGTGTCAGCAAGCTGTCCGATACAAGGTTCCACAGCAGCGGTGACAGTACGCCCCCTTGCGGTGTTCCCCTGCACACTTTGGCCTTAACCGTTGTGCTGTTGAGATTTGCTGCTACTTTCCTATGATTTAGCATTTGGGTTATCCAGCCGCCAATCATGGGATGTATTCCTCGTGCTGCTATCGCACGGTTGATTGAGTCATATGATGTATTGTCGAATGCTCCCTCAATGTCTAAGAAAGCTCCTAGGGCGATCTCTTTGTTGTTCAGAGATTGTTCGACCCTCTGGGTTATCTCGTGAATCGCTGATTCGCAAGATTTACCTGTTTGGTAGGCATACTGGTGTCGATGTAGAGGGTTGACCCGTAATACATTGTCCCTAATATGCCTTTCTATGAGCTTTTCCTCTGTTTTTAGGAGGAATGATGTCAGGCAGATTGGTCGGAAGGATTTAGGTTTCGCATAGGAGTCGCGTCCCGTCTTTGGTAGAAATACTACCTTTGCTTCCCTCCAACTCTCTGGTATATGCGCCGTGGCTAGACTTGCCCGCATTATTTTACATAGTGCAGGCAGCAGCAGTTCGCTACCCCGCTGTAACATGACTGGCATTATGCCATCCATTCCGGGAGATTTAAATGGTTTGAAGGAATTTATCGCCCATTTAATCTTCTCGTAGGTTACTACCTTTTTTGCTAGTTCCCAGTGTTCCCTTTTGCCCCTGTTCGGAATGATAGGAGTTGGGTCCTGGGTATGTTCTGGTTGATGGAGAATTTTCGATCCCGGAAAGTGCGTGTTCAGCATTAAGCCAAGCGTTTCTTCCTCGGTTGTCGTATATTCTCCATCGGGTTTTAGACAAGAGCCTAGGGTTTGTCGTGGCTCTTTGGATATTGCCTTGTGGAGTCTAGCATATGCTGGTGTCTCTGTTAGGTCCCGGCATAGCTTCCTCCACCCTTCTTTCTTTGCTCTTTTTATAGCATCATTGTACCTGGTTAAGTGTTGTCTGTATAGATTCCACTCGCCAGTTCTTTTGGCTCTGTTAAAAAGCTTTCTTACTGTCTTCCTTAGCTCGCCCAATTCTTGGTTCCACCATGCGTGGACCATGCGTTAACCGGAACCATTTCTGGTTTTCCGGCCGTTCTCCTATCCGCCACCTGGAGACGCGCCTGACAGGTTGCTAAACCCCCGCAGATGTTTACTGCGGTATCAGGACTACTTAACGTACTTGCTCAATCTCTTGATTAAAACTGAAATGTTTAAGAGTGTTAAAAACGGCGGAAAGTATCTCATTGCAGCTTCTTTGACAATAATTCTCTGTCTAGAAGATTTTACTGTTTGAGGGTTAAGACTGGACTTTGAATGCCCACTTACTGCAGTAAAATTATAGAGGTTTATCTGCATACCAAAATAACAAGCTTGGTCTGGAATTTTCGGCAGCGGTAAATTTTTTTGGCAGTCAAACGTAAATATTGCAATTCTGGGATTTGTATCTCTTAACAAGTCATAAAATGCTTTGCTGCGTAGTTTGTGTACGCGCTGTTCTGTTATTGCCTTTACCTTTCGTGTGGACCGGTGATTTTTTTATTTTCTCCGAAAATTGTAGACATTTGGAACAAACATCAACTTTTGGTGATTCAAAGCCAATGTTGTACTTTCGTACAAAAATATTTCTGAAAAAACACTGTTTGACTTTTATGTGTTCGTTCACTTTTGAATTATACATCTTCCACAATTTCACTACGTTCAGTTCACAAGGTAAGTATCTTCTAATAACTGTTTTATTCCTCGCGTAATGAGTCTCAACAAGTTATGGATTCAATAAAATGCTGTACGGCCTGTTTTTTATGGGTTGGGTTGGTTTTGGTACCAGATCTTTTTGGTTTATTCGTTACGCAGTGTTTCAATATAAACAGATCTTGATATGATTTGGATGCCTGATGATAAAACTTTTCATTACATTTTCTTATTTAGTCATAGTAAGCGACAAACATTGAAGCTTTTTTGTTTTATGACCACACGTGGGAAATTCAGGAAGGCGCTTTCGTGAATATCTAAAAATGAAAATTGTCGCTATAGAATGCACTAATAAAAAATTCTAAAGTAAACATACCTTTTTAATTTGGCTTTTTCTCTTTTCCCTTCCTGCTTATTAACCAGTTTTTTTGGACCCTTGCCTGCTGGACTAGGCTCAATAATAATGTCACTATCCATGTCGTCATGTACTTTTTTTACTAAATAATTTTTTTTCGCTTGAAAAATCTTACAAAATTATTTTATTATACTCTTTGTCGTACCACGTTTTACCTCAAACTGATTAATTTAGAAAAATAATGGCGTCACGCTGCTTGCAGGTTCACGTGACTAGACAAAGTCACGCTTTGATTGGCTAAAAAGCAAATGTCTGCTTTTGCACCTAGGGGGCTCATATAAATGTCTGCTTTTGCTTCTAATGCTAGATTTAAATCATGAATAAAGGCTTTAAAATGTCTACTTATGCACCTGATGGTGACAAAATCATATTGTCAACAACTTTTCTATATAAAATCCATCTTTTAACAATTTTTTTTTGGAAAATGCCAAATGTCTGGTTTTGTTTTTATACGCTTCAATTATTAACACAGATGACAGCACTTTAGGTCTTCACAGAAACCAACGGAAAGTTGAATAATTGTGATTTGTGTTCCCAAAATTCGCCATTTTGTTAGAAAATGGTAAGTTTTAAATACTAGTTTTAGGCAATAAAAAGTTATGGAAATGTCATTATTTTAATTCGTAATGATATTTTCAAATTTTAAAAATGCCAACTACTGGGTATGATAATTATGAAAAATCAGTTACTGGCCATGACTGCTAATAATTGGGTTCTTTCATATTTTATACTAAACAGTTATTGGCATCTTATTATTTGAAGGTCTTTTGGGAGTTTTATTTAAGTTTAGCGTAGATACTCATACCTATATACCTAGTTAACTACACAATTTGCACTTTGTATTATCAATGGCTTATTTAATTGTATCAACAATCGTAAGTATGACAACTACCTATTCGGCAAATAAAGTTATTCGTCCAAAGTATTGGCACTAAACAAGGTAAAATTATCCTATTTTATTTATTTTTTGCAGAATAACATAAGCAAACATGCCCAAAGTAAAGAAAAATTCGAAATACTGCAAGTCATACAATGAAGAGGCACTTCAAAAAGCAACTTAGGCTTTAAACAATGGCATGCCCAAAAGCAAGGCTGCAGAGACTTTAAATGTCCCACGGCAGACACTGCAGTACCGAATGGGAGAAAAATTCAAGAAACCCATGGACCTATGCCGATTTTAACCAGTAATGAAGAGGCGTTATTGGAAAAGTGGATTTTAGAAAGTCACTTTTTTCCTAGAGGAGAAGATGTGTGCAAACTGCTGTAAAATCATTTATTGATAAAAATCCTCGACCAAACCCCTTTACAAACAATATCCCGGGTGCGTATTTACATACTATACTACAGCACAGAGCACCATAGAACTCGGCGGTTCTGCAGTGCAGTATAATATGTAGTTGAGAAATGCGCTTATTTATCACTACATTCTGTACTATGCTACACTACGCTACAGAGCATTAGAAAGAAAAATGTTTTTGTGATTTGTTTGGTGCTGTAAAATTGGTAGTAACACATTTAATTATTGTGTAATTATTTATGTTGTTATTATTATTGAATTTTGTTGGCGATTTCGATATACAAGATAAAGGATGTTTAAATATTTAATGAATATGATGCGACTGGAAAATTTGAAAACAAATACCTAATGTTGTGAGGGTGTGTTGTATTTTAAAAATTTTAATAGTGGCTCCTGGGTTTTTAAAGGTACGTAAATACAACTTTTAAATACGTACGCGTAAAACGTAATTTCTTTAGTCCATTCCTAAATTTGGTTTAATTTTAAAATATAGGTTTTGCTGCAGAATGTACAGATTTAAATTTTGTATCATTAATCTGCTTGCATGGATAATACAGTGGAATAAACTTTTCTGAAATAGCGAAAAAATGCCCCTACGTTGGTAAAAATAAACCACGGTAAAAATGAACCACGAAATAGTAATAGCGCAAAAGTTGATTTATATTATTCTGCAATTAAGCATAGCAATAAGGTTAAGCTTGACTACGTTAAGTATTCTTCTAAAGTTTGCTTTAAATTTTTTTGCAATTTTAGAATAGTTTGCAAGCTGTTTAGAATTAGGTGTACCAAGTAAGGATACGACTGTAAGAGATTATGTTATTAGATTAATTCTAATAGAAAAATAAAACAGATTTATAGGTATTAAACAAATATTTATTAAAAATAAACATAGATACTTGACGTAAAATAAAAATAAAATATCTCAGTCTACCATACTTTATGTTAATATCTTAACCTTGTTATCTAATTAGTTGTATTAGTATCTAAATTAGTAATTTTATTACAGTTAGTTAGCCCAAAACAAACTTTTTAATGAGATTTGGTGTTTTGGCGATTGCGTCTTTGGATGCTTTTTTAATTTTTTGCTGGCCTTCCTGTCTGAATTCTTTTTGATCCAGTCATTCCAGGTCTTCCATGCGATCGCAATTCGCAGATCGCAGAAGATCTTCTACTTGTGGATGTAGGCTGTACTTTAATTATTTTTCTACGACGAATATTCTTCATTCTACTAAATAGATTTAGCAGCTCCGATGAGGTTTTTATTTTTTCTAATATTTTATTCAGTTACACATATTTGTTGCTTCAGGAGTCGAGTCTCTTTTAACCATCTGTACGAGATTTGAAAATGTTTGACTTCTTTTCTCTTAAGTAGATCATTGATTTGTGAAGATGATGAAGGCAAATTTGGAACCATAACTTGTTGAAAAAACGTAAGTGTGTCATCTTTTTCTTCACTGGTATTTTCATTTGTGATCACTTCTATGTTAGAATTATCCATCTGTTAAGGCTCCAAGGTCACTAAATTAACTTGTGCCCTACAATCGTCAAAACGCAATTTATTACTAAATATTTCAGTATTTTTTTAAGATAGGTACTATTCATCTAATAAAATATTGAATGATTTCGTACAGCTTTTTCTTACTGATTAACAGTGGTGTTCGTATAAACTCCTTAAATTTGGTAATATTGTCTATAGATAGGTAATATATCTAATCTATGGTAGACAATATTAGGTAGATGAGTAAAATAAAAAGAAAATAAATAATAATCGGTATATTCCTATACATTATGTCTCATTAACACACAAAAATATGCTTCTAATTCTACCATTTTTAATCCGCAAAGTCTTCAGGTTTTGCTTTCATATTTAAAGCAAAAGTAATTGCTTTCTTTTTATTTATTAGGCCCTTTAAATTTCAAATCTAAACCAAATAGGTAGCACCTTATTAAAATCTAATAGTTTATACGTACTTATTTAAATACATAATTTGTATTCATATAGATAAAAATAAAAAACTTAACTTAGCACTATCGAAATTCTAAAACCCAAAATACAATACACCTTCACAACATTGTTTTGAAATTTTAAAGTAGCATTAATGTATTCATTAAATATTTTAACACGCCTCATCTTCTATATTAAAATGAAACAGGAACCAATAATAATAACAACGTAAATAATTACGCATTTATTCACTGTTACTACCAATTTTTAGAGCACCAAAAAAATCACATAAAAACATTTTTCTTCCTAATGGTCTGTACCGTAGTATAAATAAGGTGTAATAATTATTATAAGTATGTAGTATAATAAGTATGTAGTGATAAATAAGAGCTTTTCTGAACTACATATTATACTGCGATGCAGAGCCGCCGAGTTCTATGGTGCTCTGTGCTGTAGTATAGTATGTAAATACGCATTCCGGGTAAAAATGGGTATGAAGCTTTTTGAAACGGCATCCTTTGCTGGTTCACCGTAATCCTGAAGGTGTTACACCATCAAGTGCAAACGTGTCGGAAAAAATATAAGAATCTGGTTTTCAACGATTCAAAATTATCTTCAAGAAAAAAACTTTGAAGATATTTTACTAGAAACAACCAGAATTTATAATGATGATGACACTTGCTTCTTGCTCTGTCCCAAAGAAGAAGTGTTGGCTCTCAAAGGAACAAAAAACGCATACTAAGTAGATCAAGGACCTGCAAAATCAAATCTGACAGTAATGTTTTCTTTTTTCGCATCAGACTTAATGATACCACCTATGATAATATTTCCCTACCGTCTCCCAGCAAATATTAATGCCACTGTTCCAGATAATTCGGGTATAGACTATACAGGGTATTTCAAAATTCACTACATATATTTTAAGGGCATATTTCTGAGGTCCAAATAAGACTTTTTTTTCCTATAAACATGGATCCTAAAATGCACCCCCTTCAAGCTACAGCCATCGCAAGAAGTGTAAAAAAATCGATTTTTTAAAACTGTGTCTACAGTTTTGCATCAAATTTAGCGAAATTTGGAATACCCCCGTTATTTTAGGCGGTCTATTTAAGGAGGTTACTAATTTTAAGGGGTCAACTGAGGGGGTGCACACTTTTGACGGCCAAAATTTTATGTGTACATAAATTTTTTTTTTAAGCTACACCAAAAAATAGACCATACAAAAATTTAAATTTTTGGTCTCTTGCATTTTTTTCATACGACTATTAGTTTTTGAGAAAATCGCCGGTGAATAAAAGGCTAGCAATATCGTAAATTAAAAATCAAAGAAAAAATTTAATTAAGTAGGCTGTGTTTCGCAATTGTTGACATTTTTATTTTTGAGGTTTTAGTAGTAGGCTGTGAGTATTTGCTTTAGACATTTTTTAACTTGCTTGACATTTGGTGTAAAATAAATTTACTGTCATTGTTGACTTTGTTTAATTCCACTAGTTTACTTCCCGTTTTAGATTTAAAGTGTAGTTTTTATTCTCATGTTTTATTTCTAAACGCTAACATTGCTAAAATGGAAAATGAACGTTATCCATTCAAACATCTTGCAGACATCCATTTTGTTTATGGTCTTGCTGATGGTAACGCGTATGAAGCTCAAAGATTGTATCAGTTAAGGTTTCCTAATCGCCGACTCCCAAATGTACGAACATTTTCAGAGTCACATAGGCATCCGCAACAAGCACGAAACCCAGTGACAGAGGAGCAAATTTTGAATGCCATCGACGACGATCCTGGCCTAAGCACCCGACAAATAGCTCGGAATTTGGATGTTTTTCATGCAACTGTCTGGCGGGTTTTGCACGAAAATAGCTTGTATTCATACCTTATTCAAAGAGTTCAAGCTATGCTACCTCAAGATTTCCCAAGGCGCTTACAGCTGGCCAGGTGGTTACTTTAGAGATGCGCGAGAGATAATAATTTTTTATCAAGTATTCTATTCACAGACGAAGCTCATTTTTCGCGGGAAGGGGTGGTGAATTTTCACAATGTGCATGTTTGGGCAGCAGAGAATCCGTACGAAATTAGGCAATCTCACCACCAGGAGCACTTTAGCCTTAATGTATAGGCAGGTTTAGTGGGAGATGAGTTAATTGGTCCTTTCTTTTTTCCTAGAATTTTAGTTGGCGACAATTATTTAGACTTTCTACAGCACCATTTAAATGGTTTACTAGAAAATGTACCTTTAAATGTGCGAGCGAACATGTTGTTTATGCATGACGGTATCCCCCCTCATTTCCGTATAACAGTGCGTGACTATTTACACTTTGTGTTTCCTGAGAGATGGATTGGTAGAGCAGGCCCAATACCATGGCCTTCACGCTCCCCGGACTGCAATCCTCTGGATTTTTTTTCTGGGGATATGTAAAAAGCCTCGTCTATCATCCTGGTCAAGTGCCTTCGCTCGAGGTCCTAAGGCAAAGAATTATTGATGCCTTTGAAACAATAAGAAATACTCCCGGAATTTTAGAGCGAGTAAGACAATCTATGAGAAGACGAATGGAGGCTTGTATTGCAGCGGGGGATGCGCATTCCGAGCACTTTTTATAAAAAAAAATATTTGTTTCTCAGAAGTTTATTGTTTATTTAAAAAATAATTAATTATTATGTTAATAAATGTTAAATAATTTTTTAACCAATTTTTGTATTTTTATAAACCGTCATTCTTTAATGTAAATAATTGCTCATCAATTTATTGAAAAAACCTCAATAACAAAGTTTCAACAATAGCAAAACCAGTCTACCTATTTATTGTTAAATGTCGTGCCGCTTAAAAATGTCCTAAAACAAATAGTCACAGCCTACTACTTAATATTATCTGTTTAAATTTTAATTATTTTTTTTTTTAGATTTTCTCAAAAACTATTCGTATTATCAAAAAAATGCAAGAGACATAAAATTTAGATTTTTGTATGGCCCATATTCTGGTGTAGCTTAATTTTTAAAAAAATGTATGCGTACATAAAATTTTGGCCGTCAAAAGTGTGCATCCCCTCAGTTTACCCCTTAAAATTAGTTTTACGCCTTTTCTAAGATAAAAAGTAAATAGACCGCCTAAAATAACGGGGGTATTCCAAATTTCGTTAAATTTGATGCAAAACTGTAGACACAGTTTTAAAAAATCGATTTTTTTACACTTCTTGCGATGGCTGTAGCTTGAAGGGGGTGCATTTTAGGACCCATGTTTATATGAAAAAAAAGTCTTATTTGGACCTCAGGAATACGCCCTTAAAATATATGTAGTGATGAATTTTGAAACACCCTGTAGGTACAAGTCACAATGGGTGGATGAAGTTTGAGGTTTTTTATGAATATATATTATAAATACTTGGTGCAAAATAATATCAAAAGACCTGTAATTCTGTATATTGATGGTCACAAACCCCATTTAACCCATTAACGCCTGGTTAATTTTTTTTTGGCAGAGAAATATCAAATGATTATTTTTTAGGTTTTTAGGATACAATACAAGGATTGACAGCAATTTTTTAGTTTTATTGGTAATACTGTAGCCGAAATTAAATGTGACCATATGGTAACACTGGGCGTTTTAACTACCTAGTTATAACAATTTGTGAAAAAATACAAAGAATTGTTCAGTGTCATTTATTTTAAAATAAAAAACAAAAACTGTTATTTTAGACTAAAATCTACTTTCATTGAAAAGCTACTTTGTATGAAATAAAGAAAAACAGTAAATACAAACACCCACGTCGCATTTTGTGCACATTGTTCTTCCCACTGTGGAACAGCCCTCTCCAGCACAACGTCGCCGTTTGTTTTGGGGAACTCGAATAACCAAATGATCTCTTTTATCATACCGAATATCATCCGATACCCTGTTCAAGGAAACTGAGCTTGAAGATGTGGAAACTTTACTAGGACCTTTTGATGGAACTCCAAATAAAATTTCGCTATTTCTCTTCTAAACTCTAATTGCAGAAGAGTTCCTCCAGATTTCTTGTGGAGTTGCCAAGCATTCTGCACACACTCATCCATTAGCCACGTAAATATACTCTACCACCACTTTTTACCCCTTATACCAATGCGGTATCTCCATATATTCTCGTCCATAAGGTCAACGCCACCCATATAAGAATTGTAAGTTCCAATCACAAACGGCCGAGGCACTTGAACTACTTTTTTTTCGGCACTTGAATATCGGCGCACAGATCTAATTGGTTGTACTCCAAAACATGTTGACGCCAGAGTGACAACTCCATTATCAGCCCAGCGAACATATGAAATCCCATTTCCCTTATCAAGGATAGATTCGGTAGTACCTCTCTGTTTTTTTTCAAAGGTCTTTTTTTTTGTAAGAGAGCATTCCTTAGGTAATCTATTTTCACGCACAGTTCCAGTACCTTGATACCCTTTATCTCGTAAATATTTAAGGAGCTTTACGCCTGTAAATAAATTATCAAAATAGAGTTTATATGGTTTGAAACCTTTTACTCTTTCTAGTTCTTTTAGCATTTGCACCATGGGCGCTGATGCTTTACCGAATAATAATTCATACTCAGGGGAGCGGCGGGGGTTATTTCCCTGATACATTTCAAAGTTGATGAGGTAACCGGAAGCCGTATTCAAACACCACATTTTATAGCCGAAACGAACTGGCTTACCTCGAATAAACTGCTTGCAGCTGTGTTTTCCGAAGTATCGAATCATAGATTCGTCGTAACATAGATGCTCTTCAGGCTCAAAATAAGCTAAAAAGTTTTCTTTGATCTTGTTCATTAGTAGACGTATTTTCCACACTTTATCAGACAGCTCTGGTTTACAATTATCAGCGAAGTGAATAAAACGCGAAATTTGCAAAAACCGGTCCCTGCGCATAGACATGTAAACCAGTTCATTTCTCATGTCATTATTTGAGTCCCAGTAAAACCTTTTTCCTGGTAAATCAATATACCCACTAATAATAAGAATGCCAATGTAGCATTTCATTTCTCCTACAGATACTTTAGGGTCCGGACAGTTTTTGAATAAGGCATACCTGGACGTTACCTCGATCATCATATGTATGATGTCATCATGTATAAACAATTCTAATAATTCCACGGGACTTAAATGTTGATATGGCTTGAAGTCACATGTTGGAAAAATTTGGTGATTTGGTTGCAAATCTCCTTGGACCCAGTCAAAGTCCTCTACATCAACAGTAATTTGTGTTATCGAAGGTGCTTTGTTTTGGGATGGCGAAAGAAACCTATGTTTTGGTGAAGCACGAAGTGATCCAAGACTTCGCGACAAATCATCAAAACTGCACCCACCAACTCTGGTGTTGTCCAGGAGTTTTACTTCGGCTTGACCTCTAAGTTGTCTGCCAGATAAATTGTCAATAAATCCACTACCATCTTCATCTCCGGAGTCTACGTCTGTCAGAACGTCCGGATCGGGTGGTTCAATAAATATTTCGTCACTATAGGCAATCTCTAGGGCATCTTGAAGTGAGAAACCCCTCCTATAACAAAAAAAAAACAATTTACAAAAAATTCGGTAGTGTAACCGCCTAGCGTCCGTAACAGGCTGATATATACATCTGTAGCTAATATGGCATAACTCAGATTTCGACAAAAAAATAACTAGTACAATATTTGATGTCTTCTCACTGGCTAACAAAGTTAGAAACGGATTCATAAAAAAACTCGAACAATATACTTACACAAAGTTTGGCTCCATAGCACTTTTACGCAATAGCAAAAACACCTAAATAAATTACACGCACACGTGTCTGGTACGAACGTCGTCTAGACCTGTTATGAACTAATCAACAAGTTGAACTATTTTTAAGAGACTGACAGCGCCATCTTTCCAACCGGCCTAAAAATAGAGCCGCAGCATCCTTTACAGAAAGCGTAAATAATTGTGACCATACGGTAACGCTAGGCGTTAATGGGTTAACTTATGAGATAAGTACTTTACGTACCAAGTTAGGTATAATTCTTATTGCGTTGTATCCAAACGCAACAAGAATATTACAGCCTGCGGATGTTGCTTGTTTTAAGCCACTTAAATTACGATGGAAGTAGGCGGTATTAGAGTGGAGAAAGCATAATCCATTAGTTCAGTTAAACAAGTAACATTTTGCTCCCATATTAGAACAAGCCATTTAAAGTTTACAAGAATCAACCATTATAAATGGTTTTAGGGCCTGTGGTTTGCTTCCATTTAACCCTAGCGCTATTGACTTTACTAAATGCTTGGGAAAAGAAAATAGAAGTAACGATCAAAAACAAAATAATAACTTAAATGAAAGTAGTTACAATTTCAAATACCAAAATTTTTTCGATGTCTTTGGATCAAGAAAACTACACGAGTTACAAACTTATAATGACGAGGAACCAGATAGCGATGACAATTTCCAAATACAGGTGAAAATATATAAAAAAATTAAAATATTCGAGATTAAAGATTCTTTACTGAATGATCAGAATCATCCTATAATTCAGATTGTTTGCTTTTCCAGTGATGTTATTTTTATGCCTAAACGTTCCAATATTGAAGATAATCTGATTGAATTTGAAGAAACTGTAAATAGCTCTCATATCCACTATTCTATTGAAAGCGTTCTGGAAGGATCAGTACAACTATCAAACAAAATCTGTGATTTAAAAGATGTATTTTGTCAATAATTGGGTGTTTTACCCTAGCTATTAACTAGTTTTTTTGAAAAACTGTGAAATAAAATATCTGTCTAATACATTAACTATATTTATTTATTTTGTATAAAAATGTTAAAATAATAAAGAAATCAGTTATAATCCAATCTGGTGTATAAACTTAATTTTTATTCCAATATCGTTCGCAAAAAGTCAGATAACAAACATTTTCAAGAAAGAAGCTACAAATTCGTTAACTCTCGTTGTCCCCTACATCTGTTCCTTTCACTAATTAAATCATCCGTCTCAAGTCTAATTTATTGTAAACACCCCGAACATTATACAATCCTTCTCTCGTACTTTAAAAATTAACTTTGAAAAAAAGAATACGCCGATTAGCATTATTAGAAATGCACCCCTTTTCACTAAATCCTTTTGCCGAAATCAAAGGGAGCTACGCAGACTTCATTTAAATCTTTTAGAAAAAATCCGCGAATCGAGCAAATATTTGCCGTAGCTAGCAAGTGTATTGAAATGAAAAAAAAATATAAGAGAAATCTTTTAAGTTTATTTAATTAATCTGCTTTTTAAGTCTTTTTACTCAATATAAAAAAAAACTTTAATTCGTTATCTGGAAAATCGTTAATTTAAGTGATGGCTAGTTTGTGCTTTAACAAATCAAGAAAAACCAAAAATAACTTTCTCAAAAAGAGCATATAAAGAAAGAACCTCATTAGTTTCAATGTCTGTAAAAGCAAAACTCATAATTTAAAAAAAGGTTTATATCAACCCCTGCAATAAAGTCTACGCGTTACTTGATAAATCGTTCTCAATAAGTATTTCTTATGCATGTAACGGTTGTATGTTTTATAAATATGCTGTCAAAATTTATTGTTAGAATTTTTCATTTTTATTGTTTTATCTTGCCAAATCACACGTTTTGCCTGTAAAATGTATATGTTTTATTCAGACCTAATGTGCAAAATTGCTTTTTCAATTGAATTTTTTGATTGATTTTAGCAGTAGGTATTTGACTTATAAATAAGGGTATTTTCTTTCTAAATTAAACAGTTTTTAAAATAAAATAACGGTAATATAATAAATGCTTTATATTAAAAGTCTAAATTGGAAATATTATTCTTTTCCATCAAATTATCCCATAAATTTCACAATTAGTTTATAACTTTTGAATATTTAGCAAAATGTGTTTTTAATTATTACTCATGCTTACCTAATTATTAGGAAGATTATGTATACCAGAATTTTATTTTTAACTGAGAATTTTCTTATTTATTTTATTTTTTATTTATTTGATACTGTTTTTAGAAGTACAATTTCTATAACAAGGGTTCCAAATACATAAAATAATTTTTTCAATTCTAAAGTAAAACAATAGTCATTTGATCATCCCGTTTCATTTCTATTTTGTCTACCCTCTCTAAGATAGTTGAAAAACTTGCAAAAAGCATAATTTTGTCCTTTTTACATCATAATTGCATTTTGTCTGCAAATCAGTTTGGATTTCAAGCCGGTAAAGGGACTCATGATGCTGTTTTTAGCTTTTTGGAGAGCGTCTATGTGTCCTTAAATTCTGGAGAGTCCGGCGGCAGTGTTTTGTGATCTATCCAAAGCATTTGACTGTGTGGATCATGGAATTCTGTTATCTAAGCTCGATAAATATGGTTTTAGGGGCGTAGCGTTGCGATGGCTTGAGTCCTATCTATCAAATCGTACTCAGAATGTTACAGTGTCTGGGCGTTTGTCTGCTTCTAGATCCCTAAAATGCGGCGTTCCCCAGGGTTCAGTGTTGGGACCACTGTTATTTTTACTGTATGTGGATGACTTGAGTTCATTGAAACTGCAGGGCAAGGTGTTTCAGTTTGCTGATGATACCACCATACTATGGAGCCATAAAAATTCGTGGAAAGCAAAATTCGTAGGTAAATAGTGGAGTGAAATAGGCCATGAATTGTTTCAAAAAATTTTTTTGACATACGACCAGATAAAATGTCTATATTATTATAAAGTATATTAGTGAACATCCGAAATGACGATTTATGATATTTTTTTGTGGTCGAGAGATTTTTTATTTAGAAAAATAACATAAATTTGGGTAAATTCGAAAAATGCTTATTTTCAGCTTACACGCATAATATCTCTAAAACGGACAAAGCTAGGAGATATATTTTTTCACCAAAATAAAGCTCATTTATTACACATTCTAGCAGATGTATAGATTGTCAAACCGTATTTTGCTTTATATGTTTTAAATGACGTTGAATGGCTGACGTCACAAAAAAATACTGTAAAATTTCACTAAGCGACAAACTTTTGTATTTCTAACTTTTTTCACATACATGCTGAAAAGCAAATTAAGAAAAAAAATCCAAAAAGTTTTTAAAGCAAAAATTTTTTATTTCTAACAAATAGTTTTTTGTTATAAATTTTACAAAGCCGCGAAATTAAAAAGCTTAAAAATATTTGCTATAGACGCAGCCGTGATGGTTTTGGATCGACGCGACGGCGGCGGCGCCTGCCGGCCGGCGGAACTGTGACTAGTCTTTTTTTCCGTGCTTAGTTAATACAATGTTACACCTAAAATATATATTTCTGACATAAGATGGTTTTTTAATGCTATTTTAGCAGACCAATTTATTTAGAAGAGAGAAGTCAATTTTTTTAAAACTAAAAGTACAAAAATAAAAGCAATACATTTTTTTAATTCTCGTAACAAATAAGGTATAGCTTGTTTTTAGAACTCAGCCTCTTCTTCGTCGTTTTCAGATAACTGCGTTTCATCTATTACCTCTTTTTGATTGTTGCACTGCTTACAACCGCATTGGTCAAAACATTTTAGGCCCTCTTTAATGCAGGTGCATTTTGAATTGATGCACTTCTTATCAGCACAAGTTCAACCCTTGCCTGACAAATTCGGGCACTGGTTGTTGCTTTGAAAAGACTGGATTCCAGTATTCGTTTTCCAGGATGCAAACATTATATTCAGGATCATTATTAGAGCCCAACTTTGCTACGTTACTATTACACCAGATTCTTAGCTGGTGCATACACCTAAAATTGTATTATAAAAATAATAAAATAAAATTTTGTGTTAATAATTTAAATAATTTACTCACCTAAGAAAATGCTGATAAAAGGCCGCGTTAGTTGGTGGCAGTTCTGATGATGGCTTATTGGTCGTTGTAGCCATACGCAAGCGTAATTCATTAAGTGTTGTTGTATTTTTATCTTTATTTTTATATATCAACAACACATATTTTGTAGCCAGCTCCAATGCGTTATCCTCTGGAAGAAGGGGTAATATTGCCAAATCTTTGAATGTAAGAAGATTCTTCTTTAAGATGTCAAATGCGGTCCTTTTCCCAACTTTATAAATTGCACTAGTTGTGTCACATCCAGTTAAGCAGTGCATGGACAAAAAACAGGAACAAAGTTCTTGTCCTAGAATTTCAACAACCATATTTATTGAAACATATCGTCGTTTCGCACCGTGTCCCAATTCGATCAATAATTCAACTGATTTTAATGCAGTCAAAGAGCAATAAAAATGAATCAATAAAATGAACACATCTGTATCTATAGATTTTATCAGAATCCGTTGACTATATTGCGATTCGTACACTGTATGTAAAATCATTCGTGTATCAGCTTCTTCTTGATTGCTATATAAGTCCTTCAAATATTGCTCAGGAATGTTTTTGGTCAACAAAATAACTTTTTCATGGTCTTCAAATCCTCCAGCAATTATTAAAGCCTCACCGTTTAAAATATTTGTGGAGCTATTTAAAGTCAGATATTCGGTAAGAAATATTAACAACGATCTTTTATTGCGAACTGATTTTAACAGATCTCGAAATGCACCAACTTTTCTTGTTCCAATTATATTAAATTGTGCTGCATCAGATTCTCCACGTCTAATTCTTTTAGCTGATTTAATCGAAGAAATTTTGTAAGTATCAAAAACTATGGTGATGCGTGGTACATTCTCGTCATGTCATAACTGTCCTCTGAATCTGAACTTGTGTTATCTGTATCTATAATTTCGTTTAAAATGTCATTACGTTTAGCCAACATTTTTTTACTGCAATCGTCATTTCGTTTCTCAGCGCTACAAATAATTGATAACAGACCCTGCACTCTTGGATTTTGCACCACAGATTTGTCCCTGTAACTCACAGGTTTTTCACAAATAATACACTCCACCTGTAAAAATGTCAAAAACAATGTCAAAAAGAAACGAAATCTAATTAACTAAAACACGCGCAATAAATCCAACTACACTGCTATACAGTATTCAGTCAACTGAGCTGGAAGGCCCAAGTACGATACAAACCACAAAACACAAACAATACAAATAATAGAGAAATACATGCATCGCATTTCCAATAATTATGCCGCTAGCACGGGTTGGGGAGGCACGCTGCGAGAGTTTTTCATAGATAGCGCGGTCTTGTAAAATTCATAGCCAAAAAACTATTTACCAGAAATTAAAAAAAATTACTTCAAAAACTGTTTGGTTATGTTGTCTTAATTTGCTTCGTAGCATGTATGTGAAAAAAGTTAGAAATAAAAAAGTTTGTCGCTTAGTGAAATTTTAGAGTATTTTTTTGTGACGTCAGCCATTCAACGTCATTTAAAAAATATAAAGCAAAATATGGTGTGGCAATCTATACACCTGTTAGAAAGTGTAATAAATAAGCTTTGTTTTGGTGAAAAAATTAATATCCTAGCTTTGTCCGTTTTTGAGATATTATGTGTAAAAGCTAAAAATATGCATTTTTCGAATTTACCCAATTTATGTTGTTTTTCTAAATAAAAAATCTCTCGACCACTAAAAAATATCGTAAATCATCATTTCGGATGCTCACTAATATACTTTATAATAACATAGGCATTTTATCTGGTTGTACTCCGATTTTTTTATCTCGCGAAATAAGCGACTTTTTGCCTCTTTTGGCTCTGTTGCCTCGCTGCACTATTAAGACTTGTATCATTAAAGACCTTCAGATTTTATCAGGGTGGTGTGCTTTCAACAGGCTCGTGTTTAATGTAAGAAAGACGTCTATTATGGGGTTTAAGTGCGATGTTCAGGGTCTGATGTTTGTCGAAAATTCCCTCTTGCAGAATAAAGAGTGCTGCAAGTTCCTAGGAATTACCATTGATGGTCGCCTTCGGTTTGAAAATCATATTTTACATTTAGCTGGGAAATTATCTTCTGGGTGTTTTGCAGTAAGAATGGCAAAACAAGAGCCGGGAGGGGTGGTTGCACGTTCAGTGTACTTTTCACTTATTGAATCTCATATTCGGTATGGCTTGCCTTTTTGGGGTTTAATCAATAAGGGGCTACTTAACATTATCTTTGTTATTCAAAAAAAAGCAGTTAGATACCTGTGTTCTGCTAAGTTAAGAGATTCTTACAAACCCCTCTTCATTTCTGAAAAAATCCTAACTCTTTTTTCACGCTTTTATTCACAAAATTCCTAAACTACCCTCTGATACTGGCCATTTGACTCGTCGTGTAAATGATGTCCCCCTACCTATTCCTACGTCTTCCCTTACCAAAAACTCATTAATTTACGTAAGTAAAAAAAATTACAATCATTTTCCTCTATGTGTTAGACATATATCGGATGTTAAGAAATTTAAAAGAGAATTAAATACGCTCTTATTGGCTAAGGCATATTATAACCTGGATGACTTTTTTAATGATAGGTTTTAACCTTGGACATGTTGGAAAGTTTTTTTTTTCCTTTTTTTTCTTCTCTGGTTTTGTCAACAAGTTTACCTTTATTTAGTAATTGATTATTTTATTTAGTTATCTTTAATTCAAGTATGTTCAAAAAGTTTTGTCTCTTGTGTTTAATTTTGTTCATTGTTTTGTCAATTTTTGAAATTGTATTTTTGTTTTGTTTTTTTTTTTTAGCTTGTAGGATGCTTGTAATCAAGTTTCTTTCTTTCTTTCTTTCTTTCTTTGACAAACACATTTTATAAAACACAAAGAAAGAACCAATAAAAAAGAAGAAAATCCGAATTACAATAATTCCTTCGTTAGAATTACAATAATTCTAACGAAATATGTAAATACGAGTATATTTGAGGAGCAGAGTTGCAAAACGCAGTTTGTCCAAATTTGCACATTTTGAACCAAAGGTGGCGCAACATTATTTAACCGAATTCCTATCATTTCACATCACTTTGGACGTTCAAATCGAATTGGTCCAGATGTAAACATGTTTGTTTCATAACCTAATTTCTGTCGGTGTGGTTTTAGTTTATGTACAAGTATTTTGTGTTTGTTTCATAACTTTTTTTCAAGTTCAAGTTTAAATCACAATGGAGTCTGTAGATGGTGACCACATTGTTAGTGCTATAGATGGTGATAGTGACCGGGGTAGCCGAAAGCGACAAATTAATTTAACAACCTGGGAAATAAAAAAACAAGTGAGGTATGAATTTATTTTTTAATACTTATTTTTTTTTTGTTACGACTTTATACTATTTTAAGCTATTCAAACCATGATCCCGATTTAGAGCAATTTGATATAGCTTGCAACCATAAAAATAATTCAAATTTAAAATGTCAGCAAGTGAGTCGAGCAGTGTAATTAAAGTTCGGGAAGTTTTTTATAGAAAATCCAATAAAACCGTTCAAGATGGAATTTTAGCCAGTTACAGGCCAACCAAATAAACGTGGCCTCTGAGATGCGCAAAGGAAGGAGTGAAAAAGCCAGTGTGTGCAACAGAGACGAAGAAGACAAAATTAATACTTTAGGCAGGATGTGCTGTGTTTACACCCTGAATATTTTGTTCATGTTAGTTACATAAATATTTGATATACTACGTGAAATAATACTATTACTAATTACATATTACTATTTAGTTATTATGAAATAATGGTATATTTATATTACACCATACGAACAGTTAAATATTTACAATTGTATATTTTTTTACAAATGTTGCATGGCACAAAAAAAAAGTATATCGAAAAAGTTTTAGATAGCATAGTAGCAGTGATCAGACTTATAATGTGTTTTTTTTTTAATCCTAGTTAAGTATTAACAATAACATTCGTTTTATATAAATATTTCAGATGGCGTCCAATACTACGCCATCGCAGGTTAAAAAAACTTTGTTATATTAAATATTAATCTGTAGGTGTTTTTTTAAACATCCGTTTACTATATTGGTTTACATATTTTAAAAAAATGTTTTTTTCTTAAAATCACGTTTTTTATTACATTATTATTCTCCAGTTACAAAAATATTTAAAACTATATACAGGGTGGTTGATGATAAATAAAATGCAAATTCACGAAATAAAATATTATTTATGAACACACAACAAACATTTATAAATTAGCATAGGTTCTATCCTCTTCAACAGTTTTGTGATCCATCATCTTCGTCAAGTTCCTCTATTCCAGACAATTCACTATCTTCGTCATCTTCAGTGTCACTTTCTGTATTTCACTATTCGTCGAATCCAAGTTAATTATCAGCTGCTCGACAACTAGGTCTATGGTTGGTTCTTTTTCTAAATATTCCTGTTCAAAACGTTTGGCCCGTTCACACCTAGATTTCCATTTTTCGACAGATAATTCTTCAAAAAAGGCATCACAATATTTTATAACTTCACTTTTTTGGCCACGTATGTTTTGAGTTCAGTCCAAACCAACTCGATCGGATTTAAATCGGGATGATATGGAGGGAGACGTAATACCTCGTGACCTTTTGCGTTAAAGAGTTCATATATTTCATATTTTTTATATTTCGGCTTATGCAGTTTTATTAAATTGTATAGTTGCGGCTTTAACATATTATCATCATAAGGTATTCCCCTTAATCGTAACCAGTCTTGCATTTCCGCTTTCTTCGTTAAAGATGTGGGTATTTTTTCTGCTTGTTTATTGTGATATGGAGCGTTGTCAATTACTACTACAGTTTTTGGTTTTAGATTAGGAATAAGAGTTTCCGTTACCCATTTTTTATAATTATCAAAATTCATCTCGTGATGGTAGTCGCCACTTGTGCTGTTTGATTTCCACCTTATGTATGCGTTAGGGATAAATCCATTCTCTCCACCTGCGTGTACTATGATAAGGCGTGGTCCTTTTCCAATAGGTTTTTTGATCCCTTTTGAACTTTCATCACTCCATCCTTTTAAGTGCGTATGGGAGGCATGAATATACGTTTCGTCCATGTAAATTATGTCGCGATTTTCCTCCCTATACTTTCGCATCCTTCTCAGAAATTCTATTCTAAGCAATCTTATAGGTTGACGTTCCATTAATATTTTCCGGTTATTACTAAATTTTCTCCAGCGAAAACCAATTTTGTGGATACTTTTACGCAATGTCTCTCTACATCCATGATAGCCAGTGTCTTCTACAAATTTGCTGTGTATTGTTTTTAACGTGGGGACCGTCTTTTCTGTGATGTGATGGTTTATTACGGTTCTACGCAAAACTCCTAAATCAGCGTCGTCAAGAAGAGTGTTTGTTTTTCTCTTTTGACGTCTTTTTTTGGGTGTTGAAAACATTGTTGCTTCGCCTGTTTCCATTTGGGTTGCCTCCTGCTTAATTCTGCGAATACTCCTTAGGGAAACGCCCGTTGCCGCTGCAACACGGTCTTGAACCTTCAAAAGAAATTATTATTTAAAAATCTGTCTGCCATATTTTAATTTTCCATTAAAGCCCTTTTAATTTTCTTTTTAAATATGTATCACACTTGCAGAACATAGAAGTAATATACAGGGTGCAAGCTAATAAAAAATAAATTTCGGCTGTAACAGTGTTAAAGTTTCCATATATTTTAAAAATTTGCCACTATCATTCCTTTATGAGATAAATTAGTTTTTTTTTATTTTAGGTGACGATAGAATATTTACATGTTTTATATTATTTTATAGAAACATTTTTTTTAATTACAATGATAAAAGATGAGATAATAAGAATCAGTTTTTTACACAGTGACAACGTTTAAAACAGCGTCAGGCACCTTAATATAGCACTCTAAATTTAATGCAAAAAAGACCAATATCCTATAGAAATTTGTTTATGCAAAAGAGTTAAATAATACAAATTTTGCAAAAATATCAATATAAATTAAACCACAGCTTTATTTAGAAATGTCAAATTGTTAAAGTTTACCAAAAAATAATAAAAGCTTATCATTATTTAAAATCAAAAGTAAATTTATGAAAAAAAATTAAAAACATACCTTTTGTAGAGGAATACTAACTTCACCAGCAACTGCTTCTGCTTGCATGAATTTCAATACATTACTAATTATCTCACGACTTTGACCGTTCAACACTTTTTTCGTAACTTTACTTGTAAAAGGCATTTTAAAAATAAAAAAACGAACGAAAGGTCACTATTTTAAATTTTTCACAACTAACTTTAATACACCGATGTAAACTCTCTAAACACTCTGAACGCACAAGTAAAAATGAGCTCTCCAGCTGGACTGGGGGTCTTGCTACCGCGCACCCGATTCTCAGAGGCCACGACTATTTGGTTGACCTGTACATTAGTTTAGATATACCTAAACGAAAAAGGTGCCGCAAGGCTGATGGAAAACCTCACTCTTTTGCAGTAAAATATTGCGTAAGTTAAACTAAAAGTGCTCAAATCCCCACGCTGTTATATACATTTATTTTTATTTAAAAAAAATATGGATTTGAATTTTTTTTTACCTATTAAAATCAAATATTTTTTTAGTTTGAATGTTTCACCAAATTTTTTTTAGGTTTTCGTTAAGCAACAAAAATTGCAGGTTTGTCAGAAGTTTATAATGGCTGTTTACAATGTTGGTCAGAGGAGGGTAAATACCATTTGCAGGAAAGTTCAAGGTGAGAAAACAGTTTTAACAGAAAAAAGGGGAGCGGATAGACGCATTTTTAAGTTTGTGGATAAACTGAATGCTGTAAGATCTTTTATTCCATGGATTTTTCAGATGCCAGCAGGAAGGCATATGGTGCGTGTGTGTATATAAGAGCCCTTTATCCTAACAAAAATGTCTCTTGTCAACTTATTACTGCCAAAAGTAGAGTAGCCCCGATAAGAGAAATTACAATTCCCCGCATGGAACTCTGTGGAGCACTTTTACTTTCCAATTTAGTCACTCGTGTGTGTTCCATATTAAAAGAAAGATTTTCAGTTGACAACATTAATCTTTGGACTGACCCTGAGATTGTACTTGCTTGGTTAAATGCCCACCCTTCTCGTTTCAAAGTGTTTGTAGCAAACCGCATTTCTCAAATTCAGGTTTTATCCCAAGACTGCAAATGGCGTCATATTCCAACTGCGGATAATCCAGCTGATCATCTTTCTCGCGGATTTACCGCAGACCAGATTCTCACCTCTACGCTTTGGTGGAACGGCCCAAAGTTCTTACTGGACCCGAATTTAAATTTAAAAATGTATGAAAAGGGACCTTGCTCCACTGAAGAAGAAGCAAGAAAAGCAAAAACGGTCTTGCTTGTTAACTCCGAAGATTTCTGGATAACACTTTTTAATCGGTTTTCTAACTTCTCGCGATTGCAACGAACTATTGCATTTATACATAGATTTGTAAATAATTGTAAAGGTAATGGTAAAAAATTTTATGGTGCTTTAGCTGTAACTGAATTAAAGGCTGCAGAAATTTTTATAGTAAAGCAAGTTCAACACCAAACGTTTTCAAAGGAAATCAGTGAACTAAAGTCAGAAGAAAGAAAAATTTCAAACAAGCAAGTCTTAGGTTAAACCCCTTTATCGATACCTCCAATCTCATAAGGGTTGGAGGCAGATTATCCCAAGCACCCATATCATTTGATCAAAAATTTCCAATTTTATTGCCCTCAAAAAACCATGTTGTTGGACTCTTGCTGAAAAAAGAACACATTAGGTTAGGACATGCTGGTCCTCAAACGATATTGTCAAATATTCGTCTTAAATACTGGCCGCTAAATGGATTAAGAGAAATAAAAAAGATCTCTATAAACTGTTTACAATGCTATAAATTTAAGCTTAAAACAGGAGAACAAATTATGGCAGATCTCCCTAAGTCCAGAGTTGTCCCTTCTAGACCGTTTTTAACAACAGGTGTCGATTTTGGAGGACCATTTATTATTAAATCGTCATCTCTTCGACGCGCCAAAATTGAAAAGGCGTATATCGCTTTATTTGTATGCATGGTCACTAAAGCTGTTCATTTGGAGCTAGTATCAAGTCTCTCTTCACAAGCATTTTTAGCATGCTTTAAACGTTTTATTTCAAGACGTGGATGCCCGGCAACAATTTTTAGTGACAATGGTACAAATTTCTCTGGTGCCAGCAATCAAATTAAAGAAGTTTATGACACGCTTAAGTCACAACAGACACAAGAGCAATTGACTGCATTTTTCTCATGCCATGAAATACAGTGGCAATTTATACCTCCTTTCTCTCCTCACTGGGGTGGTCTTTGGGAGGCAGCTATAAAAAGTACTAAACATCACTTACGAAGATTAATTGGAAACCAGAATTTAACCTTTGAAGATTTTTCCACTATTTTAGCACAAATTGAGGCTATTTTAAACTCCAGGCCACTTCTTCCCCTATCAGCTGATCCACTGGACTTAACTTGTCTTACCCCTGGACATTTTTTAGTTGGTTTAGTTATATTCATGATCCGGCTCGAAGGACCATGAATATAGATTAGGGTTTCTTAAAAACCTACCTATACCTGCTCGAGCAACGGCTACTGCATTGACGAGCCCTTCGATGACATAGGTCCAGTTCAATAAATTACACAGTTGTGATTTACGATTACATAAGGGTTTATTGTACCTTTTGGTTAGTAATAATTAACAGGTATAGACTAATGAACGATTTACAATGTTGAAGTTAGTTATTTACCAGGGTTTACAATATTAGTTGACGTTACCAGCCTTCCAGAATCACAAGACCAATAGCAGGAACTTAGCAGGAACCAGGAACAGCATTAGCACTAACGTCACCTTGGTTTGTGCAGCTATTGACAACCACTGTTGCACTCACAACGCTGCACTCACTTTCAGTTCAGTTTTCCACCTTTACGCACACTTATTCACTATAGACCTTTTTACATAACTAAAACTACTTTATCGTAACAATTAGGTATACATATATGAACTTTAGACAAATACTTAAACGGAAGAGAGTGAGAGAGAGAGGAATTGCTTGCGCCAACTTGCTCTTGACTAACTTATTTTCTCGGTACTTTAAGCTTTGTGAATTCCTTCACTGGTGAAAGAAACCTTGTGTTTCGGGGGCGCGAGAGTAGGTACTTCTTTTTGCGGCGACGGAGTGAATACTGATTTTTAAGTGCACTTAAGCTAAACTGGTAACAAAGGCATTTCTTAAAAAGTAGGTAAAAACACATGTTGGGATTTGGGAGAGAGTTCAGGCAAAAATTATTTACTTGAGAAAAAAGGTATTATTCGTTTGACAACCATAAACTTCGATTCCATAAAATCATAAAATAAAATAAATTGTTAAAATTAACTTTTAACAAGTCAGTTACAAGGAAAGGAAAGCCACTATGGAAGAAAAAAGTCTCGACGGATTTATGTATCATCAGAATACAACATTTCTATACTTTGGCAATTATATAAGAAAAAAGCACCAACCAATCTGAAAGTAAATTACAAATATTTCAGCCGGGTGTTTAGTAAATACTTTAATATAGGATTCGGTAGTCCCGCTTCTGATGTCTGTAGCTACTGCGTTAGAACACAAACCAAAATTGGTATGTCTCAAATTGCAACACAAAAACAAAAGTTATCTACTGAACTAAACGTGCATAAATTCCGTGAATCACAATTTCATAAATTAATGAAAGTTAAAGATCCCAATACCATTTCATATTGCTTTGATCTGCAACAAGGTCAGGTATTACCCAAGGTCCTATTCAGGAGGCATTTTACGCCCAACAGCTGTCAATATACTTTTTTTGTATTACCAAACTTAATTGTAAAGACCCAGTATTCTATAGATGGATGGAGCACCAAGCAGGTAGAGGGGCGACTAAGATATCTTCCGCTCTTATCGATTTTTTGAAAAAACTTACATTTCCAGACAAATGCGACGAAAATCCGTTTTTTTGCAGATGGGTGTGGAGGACAAAATAAAAATAATCATGTTGTGCATGTTTTAATGTTTTGGCTTCAAACGTTTTCATGTGAGCAGATTAGGGACATAGAAATATATTTCCAATTAGAGGTCACTCTTATCTCCCCGCCGCACATAGGAGTATTTCATCAATCTGGGCGGCCAAAAGTCCGTTTTCCGAAATCGGGCCGAAAAAGATTTGATACATGTTTTTAGGTATCCAAGACTATAGTTCATCAAACCCAACTGTTATTTATTGTTTATGCCTTATCAACGCTCTTAATTGTCACTTTAAAGTTAATAGTTTGTAAGGTCTATATCAAAGTGTTTAGAATGAAATAAATTAAATAATTTTTAATTTGAATTGTGTCGTACCTAGATTATTTTAAGAAAAGAAAAGTTATGGAGTCTAATACAACAGGTAAGTACTAACAAACTGCATTTTTATTTTTTTACATTTATTGTATACTTTCTTTGGTATTCCATTTTTAAGATGATAACCTTTTATAAGTAATAAACATTTAAAAAAAATATATATCAAAAATGATTAAGTCAAAGTGCCGGGATTTGCCGGGCATTGATATTAATATTTTTGAATAGTCTACATATTTGTCTTCTATGGTACAAAAAATAAATGTCCACTTTTTTCAACTTTTTGAACTAACGCCTTAAAGGAGGGAGGAGGACATCTCAAAATATCGAAAATTTGAAATGTGACATTTCGTGATTTTTTCATGTTTTAGCTGCATCCGACTTTCGAAATATGACACGTCGGATGCTATTTACATTTGTCAGGGAGTCAGAAGGTGTTAATATAACAGAAAAATGCAAAAATCTGGAAGGATACATCCTTAACTTTGGACCATCTTCTGATGAGGATGAAATAAAAGTAAAACGAGGAATTCGTCGGTTGAAGCCTGAAATTGTATCAAAATGGAAAAAGTCACATGCTATATGGGATAAATTCGAAAAGAATAACAAATGAAGGCTGAATGGAATCATTTCACTTCATAAACCTCTGAGCTCGTCCTCTCAAAGAGTTGGCCGTCCAAAAACAAAATTCTATGATTCGAGTGAAAGAACCAAGAGAAGAAAAACGGAAACTTTGAGAAGAGACAATGACCTGGAAGAACTTACTTTTGCAACTCAAGTAAAATTAGGTAACTGAGTAAACAAAATAAATTACTTTTAGACGATTCAATGCTAAAGGCCGGAAATGGCAGCAAATTTATCATCTAAAAAATATAAAGATTATAATAATAACCAACTTAAAGAAAGTACCGTTCAGATTTTAAAAAAATACACACATATCTATTGATCATAATTTTATATTATTAAAATAAAAAAGGAATTAGGTTCCTATTCTTAATTTATAAAAGTTTAATTTAGCGCATCGTCTGCAGACCTAGTTATTCTTTAAAGGAAACTTAAAATCTCCTGCCGCAACCTGCTTTGGTCCAGCTCTGGCACTGGCACCTCCTGATCCTGCATGCCATAAATAAATGTCATTAATGAACCGCGACTCATTTTCGTCAAAGCGGGTCTGAAATGCCTGTCAAATGTTATCATCATCTGCTGTTCGGTGTTGTTCGGTAACCTTAAAATTTTCTGCTGCAGCCTACTTTGGTTCCACTCTAGCATTGGCACCTCCTGATCCTGCATTCCGTAAATAAATGCAATTAAAGTATCGCGACTTATTTCCAAATGATAGAAAATATTGCTTGCGAGGTATCGCATACAATGATGTTGACCATGGCCGATGGAAAGGTGGATAAAAACACAAAAATTGAAAATGTTTATTACTATTTTAAGAATCGAACCCGACATATGATTATTAGTTTTTATTGTTGTAGTTCTATCTAATAATTAAAAAAAACATTTCAGGTGTGCAACTCTGTGACAAGCACATCATCTACAATGAGGTGCTACATATGTGGCTTAACTTCAAAGGATTTTAACTGTATCCAAAAAAAGGGGATAGTTATTGTGGAAACTTTTGAGTTTGGTTTATCTATTCTTCATGCCCGAATACGATTTTTTGAAGCTGTTTTACATTTGGCCTATAAACTACCAGTACAAAAGTGGCAGCTCAGAAGCGATGAAGAAAAAGTCAAACTCAGGAAACTCGCAATCCAAAGCGAATTTAAGTCAAAGATGGGTCTCATTGTAGACGTCCCAAAGGCAAATTTCGGCAACACGAATGACGGCAATACCAGTAGATGACTTTTTGCAAACCACGAACTGTCTGCAGAAATTACTGGTATAGACGCGACCTTTATCTATCGCCTGAAAATTATTCTGGAAGTTTTGTCGAGTGAGCATGAGGTGAATACGAAAAAATTTTCGGTTTTCGCTACAGAAACGGCAGAACTTTATATCCAGCTGTATCCTTAGCATCCGATGACCCCCACGCTCCACAAAATACTTATCCATGGGCCTCAAGTGATAAGACATGCTTTGCTGCCAATCGGACAACTGTCTGAGGAGGCTGCGGAAGCCAGGAACAAATACATACGCCTCTATCGCCAAAACTTCGCAACAAAATGTTCTCGACAAGAATGTAACGCGGACATATTAAACAGGTGAATTATCTTTATTTAGTTCTAATAATAACTGTTATGTACCGTCTTTTTTACAGACTTCTTCTAAACTTGGTTCCTGTGATGACGGGAATGAGACCGAGAAGAAGAAAGTTGTCGGAACCTTTCTCAAAAGACAGCATATCAATGCTACAGTCGACTGTATTTAATTAGTATTTACTGTAATATTGTAGTTAGTATTAATTATTATTGTTGTAGTTGTCGAAACCTTTCTCACAAGACACCATATTATTGCTACAGTCGACTGTAGTTAATAAGTATTGACTGTAGTATTATTTTGCAGTATTTACTGTAAGTAGTATTGTCTGTATTAGTTGTTATCATGTTAGAAACATGATTACAAACCAAAAATAATTTTAGCCGCCCAGATTGATGAAATACTCCTATGTGCGCCGATCGTATCTTTGGACGCATTAAAAAAAAACTTAAGGTCTCATAGTATTATAAAAACTTCAGATCAATATTGGGATATCTACACCAAAGTGGGTGGTGTACAAAAACTTGGAACTGACTGGCATTTACTTGACATAAAAAAACTTTTGCTACATCTGAAAAAAGTGACTGGCATTCATTCTTGTCGAAGACTTGTTAAAGAAAAAAAGTTCTACCCATAATATTTTGCTGAAAACTTACTTAAACTGAGTTACTATATCGCAATTCAGATGATACAAAAAGTTTCAATCACTCCTAAAACCAGGAGCAAGATTTGATCAAATAGAATTATAGGAACTAGGTTTGGGTCATAAAATAAAAGGAAAAAAAGTAGATAGTTTAAAAAAATTATTGGCATCATTATCTGGAGAAAACTGAAATCAGGATCCAGAATTGGAATGGTTAGTTCCAATTTTAGAAGGCCAGTGTGAGGTTGAAACCAATGTTGAAGAAAGTGAGGACTGTGACTGTAACGAGACGGAAGATGTGAATTTCATTTGAGTTTGTTAAAAAATAAAAACACTGCTTAAAGAAAATGGTTCTTCATTTTTTGGTGGTAATTTTACCCAAAAAGTTTTTTCAAATGACAATCAAAAGGCATTTTGTCCACTATAGACATGCAAATAGCATTTTGTCCATATATTTTTCTTAAATACCAAAGTTACTTTTGCTTCTTCTAGTATCCCATTCTAGTATTTACTTATTCTAAATTTTCCTAATTTTTTGGTAAAAGTCCTAACTCGGTAAGTAAGACCGATTCGTACCACCAGTTTTTGATGTTTCCTAAAAATGTACAATTTTGGACAAACCGCATTTTGCAAGTCTGCTCCTCATTTACATTATGAAAAAAAACACCATTAATTATAAGCGTACTCATTCCTAAGAAAGGCTCTTAATCTTAGTACATTACAGACAACACCAGCTTGCTGCACCAGTTTTGCTGGATTATATTATTTAAAGTTTCGATATAGTTTAAGCTATTATGAAACTCAAATTGATATATATTTGGAAAATTTCATTTTCGTGTAATTAAAATGCATCAAAGGATAATTTAAAAATTTTAATAAGGTCCTCTCACTAATGTGACGTCAAAAAGCAAATCTGACCAAGACCACGTGATTCAATAGAACATACTAAACGAACTGCCACGTGGCAGGTCTCTCAAAGCCAATCCCCCCCACTCACAATTATAAATGACACAATTATAGATGACTTTAGAAATTAGTAAGAGTAACTCTGAGAGTGCAGGCATGCGCAGATCGCGCGCTAGCTCTATCCTTCTTACTCTCCTACAGAGAGTCTAAAAAAGAATTTATTAATCCTGGCAGTCCTAATAAGGATAATGAGAAACTGTTATGCATTTTTGCATTGTCATTCGTTCTTGATATTTGTGCAAAGCTTTAAGTTGATTAGACTTTTAGAAACCAATGAAAATTTAAGCTCAAAGGTTGCGTTAAGGCCAGAAAGAAACTATTTTGTGACCAGGCATAAGATGTTTTCTAGAATTTGTATACTTGTTTGCTTTGACTGTCAGTTATCCCTTAAAATTATTGGTCTCTTTCGGTAAAAACAATGAAGAAATTCTAAATATTTCGAAACTATTCCATCGGTCTTTAATAAGGACGCGCTTCGTGACATTTCATTCAGTTTACCTGTGGGGATGAAGGTGAACCACGTCGAGTTAGAAAAGATTTAGGTTTTGGCTTAAATTAAGAGTCTGATGAATTTATAAATAAAATAAGTGAAGTAAGAAATCAGATAAGTTAGTTAAGTTAGAGAGTTAGAGAGTTAGAGAGTTAAGCAGAGTTAAGTTATCATATTATATCTGTTTATATTATATTGAATTTAGAATATTCAGGAAGTCATGATGAAGTGGTGAATCGTGTGTATTCTTTTCTTAATCACTTGTCAGTGGTTAGTAAAAATGAAGAAGAAGATGAAAACCAAGAACAGTATGATAGTCAGATGATGACAGTGAACCACTAGCTCAAGTGAGAAAACGACTTCGAAACCAATCAAAGCAACGAAATTCATTCGCCGTGACTTTCAGAGGCGTAGAAGACAGTATACGTTCTTTTGATGGAAAAGATTAATATCCAGTAGTTAAATGGATCAAAGATTTTGAGAAAATTGCAGATATTACCGGATGGAATGAACTGCAAAAATGAATATTTGCAAAAAAATCGGTGAGTGGACTTGCTAAATTGTATGTACAGTCTGAGAAAGGCATAAAGTCATAAATGGCTCTAAAGAGACAATTGCGAGAAGAATTTGAAGTCAGAGTCAGTAGTGCTCAAGTAAGGTAAGATGTTAATGTCTAGGAAGAATAACCGTATAGAATCTGTATAGGAGTATCTACTGGTGATGAGGGAAATAGGAACTCGCGCTAATATCGAGGCCGAAGTAGTGATCCAATACTGCATAATAGATGGAATAAATGAAGATTCACCCAATAAAATTATACTTTTTGGAGCTACAAATTTTTCGAAATTTAAAGAGAAAGTTAAGTTTTATGAGTAAGTTAAAGCAAAGAAGAATACGTTTAACTATGCTTCGGGGAATAGAAAATTTGTTCGGAACATGATATCGAAAGCAGGATTTAGAAAAAATACAGTAAAGAAAGAATATGGTAAGGATATTAAAAAAGGGGGTGTCGGGAAAAGTGAAAGATTTTAAGAATTTCACGTATTGTAACTATATTTAAGCGTTTACATTGTTATCGTACGTCTGTCAATAATAATCTGCCATGATTATGAAAACATATTACTACCAAAGGCGACGGAGACAAAACCGGTACAAACTATTAAACAACGTTGACTCTATCCCCGCTTAGAACGGATTTAAAATTAATGCAATAGATTATTCCTTTTGATAGGTAGAGTTCATTCTATATAAAAGAAAATAAATTATTAAAAATAAACAAATTACCTAACATAAACCGGCCGCCTTGAAATCCTACGGTATTTCAAAATAAATTAAAACTCAATATCATAGCATACAAAATGTGATACTTATCATCTAAAAATTAATAACTTGTCTCTTATTTATGACACATATAAAGTCTCATAGCAATTAAATGTCATCCCACTAATCATGTAAGTCGATGTCAAATTGATTAGGTAACACACAAATTTTGACCACAGGCCTTTTGATTTCTCCAGAAGCAGTTCGAATGGGCACTACTCGTATGATACCGTCTTTACCTGGATGCATCACCAGAATTCGTCCCATACGCCATTTGAGTGGTGGAAGTCCATCTTCTTTGATTAGTACCAAAAGACCAGGTTTAAGGAATTGCTGTACATATTCCTTCCATTTGACTCTTTGTTGGAGGTGTGATATGTACTCTTTGGTCCAGCGCGACCAAAAGTGTTGTAAGAGTTGTTGGGTTCTTTGATGTCTGGACAAATAACTTTGTTTGGTTTTTGTAAAGTCCTGTTCGGGTGTTGTAGTTACAGGCTCCCCAATGAGCAGGTGTGCAGAAGTGATGGAATTAAAATCGGTAGAATCAAAAGAAAGTGGGTAGAGAGGTCTAGAGTTGAGGCAAGCTTCTATTTGGTATATTACAGTGCAAAATTCTTCGAAAGTTAGAGCAGCATCGCCTATTACGCGCTTTAAATGGTATTTTATAGATTTGACACCTGACTCCCACAGACCGCCAAAATGTGGGGCTCGCGGTGGTATGAAATTCCATTGTATACTATCATTCGATAGGTCATTGATAATGTTATTTGCATTACCTTTAAGAAATTTACATAATTCGTTATTTGCACCAACGAAAGTCTGTCCGAAAATATTTGTGAGCATATGCCTCGTCTAGCCATGTAACGTTTTAGTGCCACTAAGAAATGTTGTGTAGTTAGGTCACTAATAACTTCGACATGTATTGCTTTGCTTACAAAACAGATAAAAAGAGCGACGTAAGATTTTGTAGTCTTGTAATTACGACCGATTCTGTCCCGTAAAAGAAAAGGGTCGGCATAGTCAACACCACATACAGCAAAAGGGCGAGTTAAAGTGATACGATTTGAAGGAAGATCACCCATTAAGTATTTATCAGTTGTGTGATTAAATCTAAAGTAACGCGTACAAGATCGAATAACCTTTTTAACAAGATTACGCCCTGAAATAGGCCAAAATGTTCTCAGTAATTTGAGATGCTCATTTTGTACAACCAAAGTGGAAAATGATGCTTGCTGGGTAAAATTATTGGATGTTTCTTGGTGAAGTCAAAGTTAGAATTGTTAAGACGACCACCGACTCTTAAAATATTATCATTGTCCATAAAAGGGTTTATGGACTGGAATGGGATTATGTGATAATGCATGATATTCATCGGCAAAAGATTACTTTTGTACCATTTGAATCAAAAGTTGTAAAGAATTTTGTAACTCCTTGACAGTAAGTGGCTCAGTTAATCGTGCATTTTTATGTTTGGAAATATTACTTATAAATCTAAGAACATAAGCAAATACTCTTTTAAGTCTAATTAAAGAAGAAATACTACTTATGTGTTCGAAAAATGTATCATTTGTAGAAAGAAACGTTAACTTTCTATCACAACTTTCTGGAAGCTCTGTAACATTCAGATGTTTTACATCAAAAGTGTAAGAAGGCCATTCAGTTTCTAATAATCTCAACCAGACAGGTCCGTAAAACCAAAGATCACAATCTAGTAAATTTAAAGGATTTATTCCTCGTGTTAATAAGTTGGCTGGGTTGTCAGAAGTGCTGATATGCTTCCAGGAAGTTGGCTTTGAAAGTGTGTGTATTTGTGAAATTCTGTTCGCCACAAACGTTTTCAGAAGATGTGGAGAAGTATTAATCCATGATATAACTATCGTCGAGTCGCACCAGTAAGTAATGGATTCAAAAGTATCTGAAGTGGATAAAGTGTTACAGAGTGATTCAGTTACCGTGCTGACAAGTTCAGATAATAGCAATGCACCATAAATCTCAAGTCTAGGTATGGAAATTTGTTTTAATGGTGCAACTCGCGTTTTGGCATAGGCAAGTTTAGATGTACAGTTTCCGAATGAATCTATAGAGCGTATAAAAATACAGGCTCCATAAGCAGATTGTGAAGCGTCACAGAAACCGTGCAATTGTATAGATTGTGGATTAATACAAAAAATGTGCCTTGGTATTTGTAATTCATTAATTTTTAGTAACTCAGAACGGTACTTAGTCCATATGGAATGCAAATTTGCAGAAATTGATTCATCCCAAGAAAGGTTTAGTTTCCAGAGTTCCTGGAGTAATATTTTAGCTATAATGGTTACAGATGCAAGAGGACCTAGTGGATCAAAAATCTGAGCAGTGCAAGATAAAATATGATGTTTCGTAACCTTAAAATTGTTATTGCAAAAATTAATAGAGTATTGAATACAATCTGTAGAGGAATTTCACAAAAGTTTTAATGTCTTCCCGTTCTCAGTGTCACCAATTTTTAAAATGCAAGAATCGGGATTATGTATTGACTTCACATTGGAAGTCCATTTTCGTAAAGTGAATCCATATTTAAGTAATAGTTGTGAAATACGTTCTTTTATTTCAGTAAGTTTATTAATCTCATCACAACCTGTTAATAAATCATCAACATAAAAATCATGCAAGATAATCGAGCAAATCTTGGAAAATTCTTTCATGTGACGAAGTGCTACTTCTTGCAAAGATCTAATTGCAAGAAATGATGCAGAAGCTGTGCTGTATATTACGGTATTTAAATTATATACAGATATATTATCTTCTGGATTAAATTGCCATAATATCTTTTGGAGATCCCTCTGTTCCTCTTTTATAAAGATCTGCCGATACATTTTAGCAACGTCTGCACTGAAAACAAAATGGTGCTTCCTAAATCGTAATACAATGGAAAACAAATTGTCCTGAATAGTAGGACCAATCAGCATTATGTCATTTACTGAAACTCCTGTAGAAGACTTAGCTGAACCATCGAAAACAACGCTTAACTTAGTTGTAGTGGAAGACTGTTTTAATACACAATGGTGTGGGAGAAAAAATCCTGATTGTCCTCCTTGGTCAGTTGAAAGAGTGATATGTCCAAGTTGAATGTATTCTGTCATAAAATTATGATATTGTGATTTTAGGTCAGGATTTCTTTCAAGTTTTTGCTCCAAACTAAGAAATCGATTAAATGCTGTAGTCCTTGAGTCACCCAAGTCCGTGACGGATATCAGAGCCACGATAAAATGTCCATCAGTGGTTTGAGTAACGTTTTCTTAGAAGTGAGTTTCACAATATTTCTCCTCATCAGATAAGAATTTAGTTTTAGGGCACTCCTCAATCTCCCAAAATTTCGCCAATTGTGTGCTAAGATCTCGTGTGATAGAATGATAGCAGTGTGTTGATGTTTGAGGATTTTGATAGATAGATCCAGAAATGATCCAACCAAGTTTGGTTTTGTGTAACGTTGGAAGGTTATTGCCAAGTTTGACTTGTCCTATACTTAAAAGATCCCAAAATATGTCAGCTCCTATCAAAATATCTACGGGGGAGGCTCTGTTGAAGTTTGGATCTGCCAAGACAATTTTGTTTGGAATATTGAGCATTGATATATCAATATTTGTATAAGGTAAATTTCCTGTAATTTTTGGCAAAACTAAGCAAGATATGCATCTATCAAAGTTATTTATAGTTGATTTAAACTTTACATTAACAAAATGAGTAAGTTGTTGTTTAGAATTATTAATCGAAGAAACAATAAGATTGTAAGATTGTTTGGGTAATTGCAAAATATTGCAAAGGCGTTCAGAAATAAAATTCGATTGGCTTCCATTATCCAGTAAAACTCTGCAATCATGTGGTTTTCCAAATTTATCAAAAACATTCACGCGAGCTGTGGAAAGTAAAATAAGAGGCTTAATAGAAGATTCAGTTGATATAGTGTTAACATGACATGAAGAAGCATTTTCCTGAAAATCTTGCTGTACTGAATTTACATGAGAAATGCTTGGTTTAACAGTGTTTGAATTTATTTTATTTTCACAGTCTGAAAGTGTTGAAGTTTTATTTTCAAAATGTAACAACGTATGATGTACTTTAGAATATCTTCTGCAACCTGAGGATTTGCAATTCTCAGTGGAGTGGTTATTACCAAGACAATTGACACAAAGATGTAGTCGTTTAGCTCTTTGTAATCTGTCAAAGGGTGAAAGTTTAACAAAATCATTGCAGTTATAAATATTGTGGTTTTTATTACATAAATGACAATGTGAGTTATTTGTAGTTAAAAAGGATTTTATTTTATGTACTCTAATGTCTTGTTTTCTTTGTGATGGTATGTCGATGTTACTGGAAACTACTGATTCCAATATCCGACAGCGATTCTTTAAAAATTGTAGAAACTCATCCATCGTTGGCAATTTGCCTGCAAAATTAGTTGATTCCCAAGCACATTCTTGTAGTATTGTCAAGTTTTGTACAAAGTAAATAAATAATAATATCATTCCAATAATTAGTAGGACATCCAAGAGCATTTAAAGATCGTAAATGCTTTTGAATTCGATCTAAAAGTAGTCTAACACCCTCAGAAGTCTCTTTTGTAAGAACTGGAAGCGCAAAAATGGCTTTGATGTGATTAGTAACAAGTAGTTTTTTGTTTTCAAAGCGCTCAATTAAAAGGTTCCAGGCAATTTCATAATTTCCATTAGAAACTTGTAAAGACTGAATAATGTTGGCAGCGACACCTTTCAAGGACAAGCGCAAATAATGAAATTTCTGTACATTATTAAGTTTTTTATTTTCATGTATAATTGATTTAAAACTGTCACGGAAAAAGAGCCACTGATCAAATGACCCATCAAATGTTGGCAAATTCACGTCAGGCAATTTAATGTTAGTAATATCAACATCAGCTAGACCGGCTTCCGAAATACGAGAAGATCTAGTTTCATCTAAATCAGTATCATGAGAGTCACGCTCCTTAATAAATTCAGTAACCTCAGTAATAATAGCATAGAAATTATCTTCAAATGCTTGTCGTTCAGGAATATGAACCATCTCATAATTCTCCTCGCAATCAGGATCAGAGGTTTCAATAGACAATTGTGCTTCATTAAAATCTCTAAGAGTTCTTCAGCGTTATCTAATCGTTTACGTAAATTTGCAAAATTAATGTTATCAGTGTGCTTAATAGTATTAAAATGGTTTATAAATCGAGTCAAAGAACTCTTAGCAGATTTCTGTCAATAATAAGAATAATAGCAAAGAGTTCTGGGACAAAATAAAGAAACATAATTTTTTTTAAAAATCACCCTCTAAGTTGCCTATAAATTTAATTAATCCAGATCTAATTAATAAAGCGTTCTTAACGAGTATCCCTAAAACCACCATAGATTAATATATAACTTACTAATAAATTTTCACAATAATAACTTTGTGACTAACTAGTGAACCTTTTAAATTTATGCTGATAACTCAGATATATTGTATAGTCTTAAGAAAGTAAAAAGCAATGCAGTTGGCATTGACACCATATCAGCAAGAATGCTAAAATTGTATACCCCTCACTGTCTATCCCCTTTTACCAATACAATTAACTCCTGTTTGGAAATGGGAATCATACCTGAACTTTGGAAAAAAGCTTTAGTCAGCCCTATTCCTAAGAAAACCATTCCAACCATTAATGATTTACGTCCAATCAGCATTCTACCTGCGCCTTCAAAACTACTTATAAAAATAATTAAATCACAAATGGTCGAATATTTTGCAGTGAACAATATTTTACCTATTAAGTACTAATCTGGGTTCCGTCAGGGTTATAGCTGATCTACTACTTTGCTTAAAATTATAAGTGACATCACACAATACAACTATTGATAAGGGTGGTTGCTGCCCCACTGTCTTAATTGATATGTCAAAAACCTTTGATTCAGTTAATATAAATCTTCTACTGGCAAAATTAAAATTTTATAAAATCAAGTATAATAGTTTTTTTAAGAGTTACTTGACAAAAAGAAGCCAGGCTGTTCGCCTGCATAATGAACTGGGTAATCTGCTTATGTCCAATTTTCAGTTGGTGGAGACAGGCGTTCCTCAGGACTCCATTCTTGGTCTTCTTTTGTTTTCAGTTTTCACCTCTGATATTGAAAATGTTATAAATAATTGCCTGTACCATATGTATGCTGATGACATTCAGATCTCCCTTCAAGTGAACCTAAAGATCTGATCACAGCGATTACAAAGATCAATGATGACTTCAGCAAAATATCTAATTGGGCGGAGCATAACTCTTTGTTGATTAATCCTCAAAAAACACAAGCAATTTTATTTTCTAAAATCAATATAGAAACTGATAATCTTATTATATGTTAATGGGAGTGTGGCTGACTGGCAGGAAAAAGTAAAAAATCTTGGGTTATACATGGACCAACTATTGAAATTTGATTTTCATATGTAGCCAGGTCTATTTTAAATTAAAATCAATTCACGAATACAAATACAACCTTCGAAAAAAGACTTAAAAAATCTCTAATTTTTTTAATTCCTAATTACCTTGACACTGTCTATGGACCACCTCTCACAAAAAATAATCAATTTAAATTACAAAAAACTCAAAACAGCTGTGCTAGATATGTCAGTTGTATACCTCTTAAAAAGCATGTCAGTCAGCATGTTGTGGAGCTTTTCAAAAAATAAAAATTTTGTGATATGTAATTTTTTTAAATTTTTATTCTGTGCTCAAAGCTTTTCAATAATGTCATGTTTTTTAAAATTTGTCAGTTTATTTAAAACTAGATATTTTATTTATTCTTGCCTAATGGCTAAATCTTTATTGGTAATTGCTAAAAATTGCTCTGCGAATCTATTACCTTTTGGCATTTTTATTAATAAAATATATTTTATTTTATTTTTATTTCAATTATCTGCACATAATAAAAATGTGATTTCTATATAGAGACAAAAGGCTAGTTCTTTTTTATATCGAAAGAAAGATAATCTATGTTGGATTGTGATCCCAGCATGCACTCTCTAACGATTCCACTCTAAACGAAAGAAACTCTATAAATATTCTTTACTTCCCAAAACATTAATGAACGCTGTTATACCTGTGATATGGTCGACCCTTCGAACAGAACAAATGCTTCATGATTATATAGAACAACTTATTTAATACAACTGCCAAAAAGGGTGACCCAATTTTTTTCTGAAGAAAGAAGCCAAGGCGCAATCATTTTATTATTCAAGAGGATTTTAGTTCTTTATAGCATAGAATTTGGTCTCACTATGCACACCTGGATTTTTGTTATGAATAAAGGGTGTCCCGTTTATTTACCATATAGAAAACTTCTTCGCCTCAAGCCTTTCAAACAAAGTGTTCACATATTTGTGGGTAGTAATTCATTTCAATTGATCAGAATGAGATTTAAAGACTTGACAATTTAGTTTTTTCCGTACTTAATAAGTTAATATAGAATAATAATTAAAATAGTGTTGAATGGCCTTTTATTCGGTTGAACAAATACACAAATTACAACTCATAACTAATAAATCCATAATTAATACGTTAAAATACATAAATTAGTACGTCTCGCCATAATCCAGTCACGTCATAATCTCTTCTTGTCAATCACTGTCGCAACAATTATTTTTCCGTGTCTAAAGTTCAATTTTTATATTTATACATTGGCAATACTTGGTTGGCACCTGGATGCGCAGACGACTTAGCAGTCTTGCGATTGAAGCGCCACCAGTCGTCTCTCTCTCTCTCCAAACATATTACAAAAGTAATTCTCAAAAGTTAGTTCTTCGCAAGTTCTTTTTCGCAAAAGTCTACATTGTTTTTAAGAAAATCTTATCTAAGTGAATACTTTGAAACAAGCAGAATCCAGTCAAGTTCTCCAGAGGAAATCAGGGATCCCTGCGACACTCACATCCAGAAATTCCAAAGGTAAGGTGCCATTCATCATTTTTATTGCCAAAGTATACCCTTTTCGCGTCGAATCTCAACAAAAAATTTGTCTTTTAATAGGAACCACCTTATCGCGACAATCACTTATGCCAACCTAGCAAAACCTAATAACTATCAACACATATGACGCGAAAAAAACATAAAGGCGCGAAATTCAAATTTTAAAATTAAATACTACAGTTTCGGCCTAACCTGACTAAAGATCGACCCCATCTTATCAATTAAAAATAGAAGTTACATAAAAATTAAACCTTATACATAAGTCAAAAGGTGCCATAATCTATATAATAATACATAATTTCTCATAACATAATCTTACAAAAGATATCATAATCACACATAATCAGAAATTTAATACATAACTTAGACATAATCAAAACCATAATAAATAATGGGCACATAATTTCAGTTTAAAGCATAATCTCACACAATCGTAAATACATGAATAATGTATAATATAATAAAATATTACTTATAATAGTCTCATAATTGGAAATTCATAATGGCATATTCATTAATCAGATAAGTACATAAAATATTAAGAAAAGTATTTATTAAAAATTCTTTTACCCTATATAGCCGCGTTATGAGCAGGACAGCCATTTTGCTGAAAATAAGCCGATCCCAGGTCTACATCAGGTAGGATTTGAATGGCAGGAAGAACTTGGTTTTGCAGCAACTCAAGGTACTTTTGGGCGTTTAAAGTGCCATCAATAAAAAATGGCCCTATAACATTGTCGCCCAAAATACCTGCCCAAACATTTAATTTCTGAGGATACTGGGTATGAAACTGAAAACTTCTGTGCTCGTTTTCCTGAGACCAATAACGAACAATGGAAGAATTGTGTTTGCCATGTAATGGAAAAGAAGATTCATCAGAAAACAAAATATTTTTTAAAAAATATTCGTTTTCATTTGCCTTTTCCATCATGGTTTCACAATATTCCATTCTTCGCCACTGGTCTTTAGAAAATATTTCCTGAGTTTTTGAATACTTGAAACATTTGTACCCATATTTTTTCCAGATACGAGCAACAGTTTTATTGCTCATTCCCAGTTCCTCTCCAACACTTCTAGTGGACCGTGTCGAATCAAGTTCTAGGGTACTGCAAACCATTTCTTCCCGCCGTTTTATATCCTGGACCACTTCAACAGGTGGTTCTTGACGTTTTGTGTGACATTTTTTACAATCTTGAAGACAAAAAGATATCTCAAAATTTGTAACCACATTTAAAACCGTTTTTGCACAAGGAATCGGTCTATTCTCAAATTTCACTGAAAACAAATCTCTACATTGTACTGCCGAATTGCCTCCATAAAGTCCGAACTCTTTCAGAAGGGGTATAAACAGCCATAGTGAAAAAAACACGAAAATAATGCTTAACAATTATTAATGCAACGTGCAGTAACACAGCAAAGTAAGGTCTGCTGACTCCCCGGTTCAAAAAATAAAAACGAAAAATTGCGCCGCCTGTAAGCCGCAACCAAGCAGTGTTGCCATTATTTTGGGTAATACGTAGCTCACGATAACACGTTCTCTATATGTGTTATTAGAGAAAATGAGATCAACCGCCGAGTAAGGCAGAATTTGCAGAGATGCCGGCTTGTGCAAAAGATACAAGAGGAAAAAGATGGCTGATCGCGATGTGATTAATTCTGATCCTCTCGACATTTCTATAGATGCTGTGTTAAAAAGAAAGCCTCATTAATGAATTCTACGGTTATAAGTGTTGTTTGCGGTGGAGTTTATTATTTAAGTTGCTTTATGGGGAGAAAAAGCAAATTAAGTAAATTTGAGTAATTGATAATTTCAGAGTCGTTTGTTGTGCTAGAAATATATCTTATAATGCTGATGTCAATAAACTAAAAGGAATTATAACGAAAAATTTTTTATTAAAAATGCTCGTTAGTCAACTACAGGAGAAAAACGATATTTTTCAAGGATTGTCCAGTGTTAAAGGCCGATCTTCATACATTGGAAAATGAAATAGTGGATTTAAAAGAAAAGCAGTGAACTAATATGTTACCAGTGCCAACAATGGGGCATACATCATTTGCAGACAAGGCTAAATGTAATCTCGTGGAACCTGTAATTATTATAAAACCTAGGGAAAAACAATGAAGAGTATTGTCACAAAAAGGGATATCAGGCATTAAATTAATCCATCTGGAATAGGCATTTCAAAATTCGCGCAAGCTAAAGATGGGGCTATAGTTATTGGCTGTGAGGATCGAACACAGATTAATTCGTTAAAAAATAAAATAGAGGAGATGAAATTGAAAGTAAAAATTGCCAATATTATTAATATACAATTACAAATACAATTAATTGTCAGTAGATAAAAGAATTAAGAGTTACTTGAGGTATGCTTAAGGCGAGGAATTAGTAAAAAAAAAAAAACAAATCCGCACTGAACTACTGTTCAAGAGGAAAATCCAAAACGTGATCACGTGTTGTTTACAAGAAGTATATGTTTGGAGCCTAATTCACAATACCTCACTGGCCCTAAATACCTTTTACAAACTCTAGTCAAGTCACATTAATCTAAATAAAACTTTTAAATAGTAAGGTTCGAATTGAAAAGCCTATTAATGGTATGTTGGTGCAATAAAACCTATTAACCAACAACCAACACTATGACTAAATATGTTATTTGTAGCAAATAGCCGATCCCTTACAAGGTGATACAGGCTCAATGTCAAAATCAATTATGTCGATGCTCGACTCAAATGAAAACCCTCAGGTTAATATTATTAGACTTAGCAAGAACCCCTTAACGTTTTTGTTTTACATAAAAGAAAATAAACTCATAAAATTCAAATTAATAAATCAACCCCCAACCCTAAATCAAACCGTTCAATAAAAGAGAAATAAAATAAAATGTGCAAAAACTTGCGTGTCCTCTAATCTCTTGTGTATTTTGGCTAAGGTAGCTTAACTCGACAGCTCTGGAACCAGTCAGCTACAACCAGGGTAACGACTACATGGGCAAGTCGATTTCAGGCAAGTTTCAATCGAAAATTGCAGAGCCACAGTACAATGCTCAGTCCAGGCTGTGTTGAGGCTCACTTCAGCCGGTTGCCAACAGTGTTGGGATGACCAGAAGAAACCAGAGAATAGGAAGAGACCAGAGAATAGAGGAGAGAATAAGAAAAAGGAGAGGCCTCTAAAATAGAGGACAAAAAAATCAGTAAAATAAACACACAATCAATTCTATGGTAATTACCAACATCAGGTCAATCCGAAATCCTCTCGGCTACAACTTCCCACTAGACGTTCATCAAATTAAACCCCAAAACTTGGGAGGAATATTTTTTCATTCAACCGAATTCTCGGCAAGATGAACTTAAATTTTCCTTAAAACCACAAAATGTCGACTGTTCTTTCTGATAACGGGATGGCTACCGGCTGGACAAGGAACTGACAACTCCCCACATAGCAAAATTATATACCTAGCATGTGCTTAGAATCGACTTTTACGTATAAGAATATTGGAAATATGTGCTGAGCATGTGCTAAGAATTATACTTATATCTACTGAGAAAATGCTCAGCATATACTTATGGCCGCAAGTAGCATGTGCTATGCACTAGGATTAGGAATGTTCTAGGAATATATTGGGAATACTTGGCTATATATGCATAGCACATTCTTGGAACATACTTGCTACAAAAATCAGCTACATAAAATATGCTTATAAAATTTATTCAATAAAAATCACATAATGCAACATATTTTATACATTATCACACGCATTTGAGGTTCTTTTATTACATCTCACTGCATCTAAAAAGAAAAAGTTCCATTAATAGTTATTTCAAATCTGTGATTTTTCCTAATGATGTATAGTGTTTTGGACTACGGAGATATAAAAAAATATATATAAAAAAACAAATTTTTCTATGAACCACAGCTGGGTTTACAAAAATTTATTGTTGTTAAACAATAAAGACGTCAACATTTTTTTTAGATATCTAAAAAAATCTTGACATCCTTAATAAACTTAATATAGATTTTAAAAAATCAACAATATAAAGGAGCTTTTAGCTGGCCCTATTTTAATTTTGGATAATAAAATTCTTGGATTAAATTTATAACCATATGGTTCTACAGTTATAAAAAAAAGAAATTACACAAACCACTATACATACTTACCAATTATAACTCAGGATAGGGTCATAGAGTGTCATCTAAAGTCAGCAAAAGTTCTGTTTCAGTTTTTTTGGTCACTATGCGTCTAAGTGAACGTTTACTTTTTGGTTGTTTTTTGTTGACATTTTACGTGATACCTCTTCAAACTTAACTTAAACACAACAACTAAAACTAATTAGAAAAATTAAAACCTATCAAACTAGGTATAAATTGAAATATTACAAACTAAAAAAGCTGTGTACCTACCTACACTGATACCTATATCCTTAGCACACACAAGACAGTCTTCTTTATTGAAATTTCAATAAAACTCAGAGTCTTCTGAAGAATACCCCTGCTTAATGTTTCTTTGGAATTTAATGTTCCTAAACCTAACCCTCAATCCTCATTTATGTACATTGCCACAGTAAACCCTTACGGTATACACTATTTTTATACACGATTTTGACTACGGAACTACAGGCCTCGTATTCTCGTATACGATAATAAAAATTTCTCGAACAAAAGAACAGAGAACGAAACGGAAAATAAAAAATAAACACCGATATTCGTTCGATCATTTGTCTATGACACCGATGGCGTCAAAAATGTCAAAAATACCGGCTGGCCGCACTACCGGCTGAGGCAGTAGCACTAGGTGGCGCTGTTGTCATGTTGTTTTGTATAATATATCCCGGTATATCATAAGCATATGCTACGCACATCGTCTGAAGTATATCCTATAAAGTATTTTATAAGAATATGGCGAAATAACCTTAGCATATGTTATGAATAAATGCACGGGAACATACGTCTAAGAATATAGGTGGTACATAACTATATCTTGGTAGAACATGCTAAGAATATGAAAATAAGAATATTCGTTCAATCACATTCTGGGTATATGCTATAGATATGAATATGCTTCTTATTGCTATATGGGTCACCAGACAGTGACATGTGACACTAGCAGTGAACTTGTCACTCTCTCTCTTCGACACGATCTGACCCTGCCTCTTGGTGCAAACTACGCGGAGCCTCACTCTATCAAAATAGAAATTCCGCAATACCACAGCAAAATGATACTGCTCGGATACTAAAACATGGAAAACTAACAAAATTTTCCCAACGGGGTTACGAAATTCCAATTTTCCTCTTACGTGATTTATGACGCTCCGTCATCCGCCAAATGGAAACCAAACTTTAATGGGAAACAGCAACGCTGCCAAACCTCCACAACAACAAGTGTGTCAATAGTCATTACTGTCAATCACAGTCACTGTCAATCGGCTAGTAGGGTTAGAAACCAGATGTCAAGGCACGTTTATTTACTAAAACTTAACTTCAAGAATTGAAGGGAAATATAGCAAGCAAAACTGGGGAGGCCAATTTCAAATCAATTAGGATACCTTGCCCAACATGATTCCGCTATAGAAGAAAGTATTTGTAAGTTTTCCTACACTAACGGATCACGATCTAAAAGGTCTCATTTACTCCACTCATCGCAATCTGTGGCACAACAGCACCCTCTAGAAGTCCCTCCATACCCCAGACATATACCGGCCTCATAGAAACTCTTGACAAACAAACCAAAGGTCAGAAAGTTTCCAACACCAGGGACTAAGGAAACATAATAAACATAATACGACTAACTCCACAGAGGTGTGCTGACAGGATAGGGTAGGTAAATACATTCCTAAAAATAATCAAACCCCAAAAGCCTTAAAAAAAATAAATTGCATTACTATCAAACCCCAAATTCCATTTATAAAAACTGTAAATCACACAACCCTTTCAAGCCTATACCAAAACCCATAAACTTTTGCCCGAATTTATATGAAATCCCATGTTACATGCTTAGTGCAAAATCTGCATGTAACAAATTGTTCTGACATAAGCAGGAATAAAAACAATGAGAACGTTGTCAAAAAAATCATGGAATATAATGAGCTACTTTGTCATCATACTATTCATATGAAAGCTGTAAAAAGGATTCAAAACAGACCCAAGAACGTTGATCTTATTGTTAAGGTGGATTCTAAAACACACAAGGTGTTATTAAAAAGATTAACTTCTGATGGGTGGTTTAGGTCATATGTGCATATTCTGCAGTGCTATAATTGCATGGGCTTAATCACCTTGGCTAACTACTATTCGACACAGAAGGTTTGCTCAAGATGTTCAGGAGATCACTCTTTTAAAGATTGTAAGTCAACATATCTTAAATGTGTAAATTGTGCTAAGGGCAATGAAAAAAACATATTTCTAAAGCTAAATACTTTACATGCCGCCCTCGATAGAGTATGTTTTATTAGAAAGAACCAAATACAGAAAATTAGTAAAAGAATAGACTATTTTGGTTGCACAAAAGATAATTTTGGTACTAATAGATAGATATAAATTACATAATATATCACAAAAATATATTAATGGCACAAGTAATAGCGAAGAGTCTAATAGTGATTTTTTGCAAATTGTGTTTTTAGAAAAGCTTGGCTAGTCGTGATCAAAAATTAGAAGTGCCGGTCAACAAAGCTTTACCACATTCAGATGTTTCGCTGCCTCTGGTTTTGGTTGCAGATGAAGCATTTCCGTTAAAGGAAAATATATGAAGACCCTTTCCAGGAAAAAACTTGTCTGATGAGCGTGAACGAATTTTTAACAACAGATTATCACGAGCCAGACGTATAGTGGAAAATACGTTTGGAATGACTGCTCATACTTGGAGAAGTTTATTGAAGCGAATAGAAGTTGATGTAGATTATGCAACTATGTTGTATCCTTCATAATTTTGTTCTCTCTGAAAGTAACAAATATAACGCTTATTTTCGCCCGAGGGGCCAAAATAATGCAACTGAATACACTATAATAAATCAAAATAATGCAATAAAATCGGGCCGTCATGCAAGACCGACCAGAAATGCTATGGATATTCGTAACCAATTTGCCGATTGGTTTGTTTCTCCAGCTGGAGAAGTTCCTTGGCAGTACGAAGCTTGTCAGTAATAATATTAACGCTTAGATTGTGGAACATTTTTAGGTTACTATTAGTAGGTTTGTGTCAAAAATTACTCACTGTCTGTTTTAACTTCTTCTTGCATGCTTTTCCAGGCTCTCTCTCTGGCATTATTGTTTTTGTATTTAGATAATGTTTTATCATAAAGTAAAGGATTCTTTTCAACTGCACAAATTAGGCGTTCTTCGATTCACATTGCCTAGACTCCGCACGCGGAGCTATTTACATCTGTGCTTCTACCCTGGCAGCTACTTAACTCTTACTATTACTGTACGTTTAGCGGTCAAAATTATTATCAAAGAAGGCAAACATCGGCATTTCAACGAAAACCTAAAAGCAGTCTTATGTGTTTCGCTGTTTTACCGAATTGTCGGCAAAATAAAACAGTTCGTTTAGAAACGTACTAGGAACTGACATTTTATATATTTTTTTATATATAAATTGAATATCTGTTTTTAAATAATTGAATCCCATAATAGGATGTACCCGTAACTTCGTTTGTTTCTTATTTTGCCCTTTACGTCTTAAATACAGCAAATATAATAAATAGATTTTAGTAACCTTCGCCATCTTGAGCGAACTCAAGACCGGCAACAGTTAAATCGGATGCTAATGGGAAAAAACTTGCCGGTTTGCCGCTTTGCTTTCGGTATGTTGCCGTCGCCGTGTCGGTTCCATGCCGGTAGATGTGAAAACGCGCATCCTCTTCTCTTCCCTCACCGTACCGTATTGAATTTGGCCTACATACCACCAGGTTTATTAAGAAGTGTTACCAAAGAGATGACATGTTAGGTTTGGGGATGAATAAATGTGATTTTGTTACAATGTTGCCTATTGTTACTCACACAGAAGGCCTGGATTACTTTCTCTACTGTTTAAAGGCTACCCGATAGGCCGTGGTTCCTCATCCACATTAAACTTGAGGGTACTACAACAAGTACTACAAACTTTATGAATAACCCAGAAGATTGAGAAGAGCGCCAGTAATATCATTACACTAATTTTTAGTTATTACAAAAAAAACGTATTTTTTTTATCAACCTTATAACCACCATATTCAACAACTTCTGCAAAATAAAAAACCACATATTTTAATATAATTTTTTTTAATACAAGAAAACCATAAACATTTGGGAAATCAGTAAATACACGTTTTAACACAAAATCCTTTTGTCAACGTTAGACTGAAAAACGGTGGACTGTGAAAGATCACTACATAGGGGACAACGGTAGTTTGATATACTTAAAGTGTTGTTCTTTGATTTCTCTTGAAAGCCCTCGGACTCGTAAAGGCAACAAAAGCTCTTTCGTTGATGTGCTTTGGTTGCTTTTAAGCTTATTGCTTGTAGAGGAAGTACGGTTAAAGGAGATACTTTCAATGAAATCCACGGGTGGTCTAGAAGCTCATGTAATTGCGGTCTTTTTATAGGGTCTATAGTAAGAGTACTCCTAATAAAATCTATAGCTGCACTGGAAACATTGTAAAATGAGTCAGAGTCGAAGGTGAGTGCACATTTTGATATATTTAGAAATGTTTGCTGTTTATCATCTGCTCCGAAAGGGCTTAAACCAGACAGTATTACATAAGCCAACACACCGATCGACCAAATATCAGTTGCCAGACTTATTGGTTCATAACTAAGCACTTCAGGTGAGACATAATCAACGGTACCTACTATTTCTCGCAATGCCACTTTAGGTTGTATTACTCTTGAAGTACCAAAGTCACACAGTTTTAGCTCCTCATAGCTCTCTTGCTCAGAGAGCAGTACATTCTGAGGTTTTAAATCTAGATGAGCAATATTTCTTGTATGCAAATACAAGACTCCTTCCAGGATTTGTATCATGGCCTTACGAGCTTCTGCCTCAGCCAGACACTGACCACTATCCAATAAATGCTGAAGATCTCCACCAGCAGCCAGTTCTAGGATTAAAATTATTTCTGTCACTGACTCATAAACCTCGTGGAGTCCAATTATTCTATTCGTTGATGCGCATTGTAACAACACGATTATTTCATGTACAATTTCCTTTATTTGATCTTTATTTCGACGCCTTTTTTTAATAACTTTCGCAGCGTACTGAGTACCGTTTTGCTTGTGAACTACTCGGCGGACTGTTGCATATTTACCTCGGCCAAGTTGTGCTTTCGAATTAATCTCATATACATCCTCAACATTTTTCTTTTGAAGAATGCAATCCAGATTTTTATTCTCCAACTCAAAGAGTCCGTCACATATTTTAAACTGAAGCATAATATAAATATCTACTTTTTATAATCACTCCTTTGTAAAGTATTTCATATTAGAGTCTAGCAAATTATTGGGCCTAAACTCACCGACAAATAAATTTTGACATATTAAAGAGTTTAAGTCAATAACCTATTTTAGACTGTTTGACAAAAATTCTTTTGACATAATAGTCTGTTTTGATTTAAAGAGATATGTTAGGATACGACGTATGTTGTAAATTTTTTATAAAATTTATTAAATATTAAAATAATTAAATATGTGTTTTTTCTCAATGTGATTTAAGTCAGATCTTAGTTTCTTTATTTATATTTAATATATACCAAGCGCCACAATTTTGTTGTGCAGGGCTGTTAAATCAAAAAAATACCAATAGCATTAGTCTGAATAGTTTTGCAACTTATCATGAATCATTTCCATTGTTGGAACTTTATTTTCCTTATAAAAATCATAAATGATACCACGAATATATTCTTTTGTGCTGATGTCAATTTTCTTAAGCTTTTTACCAACCCGTTTGCGTTTAAGTGAGTGATCTATTACATCACCGGCTTTAACCACTCTAACAACAGTTGTGCGACTAAACTTGGTCAACTCGCAAATTCTCGTACAAATTTTATTTTCAGACGAATCGCACTCATTGACACTTTCACTTTTTAAGCTAGAGTACATATTTATGATAATCCTCTGAGTTTGAACGTGAAAGTCTTTATGCGCAAACTCAGGTTCTATTAGGTCTAGAAGAAAAAATTATTTTTAGAAACAAAATTGAAAAAAAAAAGATTTGATATCTATTTGGTAGTAAGAGAGAGAGTTGAGAATTGAATGATGAATTGAATGACAACTATTCGATTCATCATCACTAGTATCAAAAGGCCGCCAAAATGACATTTTTATTGTTCAAAAGCTCAGACGAAAGTAAACAAAACAAAACAACAGTATACCGGGTGGTGCGTTCAGTATGTGGTTCAGGTAAAACCACACACCAGCCACCAGCAAACAATTTGTTATAAGGCTTTGTCAAATCTCACGTACAGCCGAATACAAGAATTTTTTTTTCGTTTTATCAATCTCACAACCATACATTTAAAGTAAGACACGTTAACATTACTTTTTTATCTAAACTTTTATTTAATATAACGATGAAGTTATATTAAATATTTATATCTATTTTTTCGTCGATTGAATAATTCATACTTGTTTTCAAATATCGACTGTCACTGATATATTGACACTTTTCCTCACGTCAGTGACAATATTCATTTTACTGGTGCCCGTTTGGTTTTACCTGAACCGAAAATTTGGTAATTTTGCAATTACATTTAATTGAATAATTCAAGATTCGCTTATTAAAATATTTTGAAACTTTGCACGAGGGTTTGCCAGATTGGTCTCTTCAAAAAGTTATCTTACATTTTTTCTATAAAATGTACAGGGAAGCCAATAATTGACCCCCTTAAAATTTACATGGATTTTCCTATGGTCCGCTTGGCGACGCACCACCCGGTATAACAAACAGAATAACAACAAGAACTACAGCATAATATAAAGGCGAAACCGATTTCAGGGTGAGCCAAATCTGCACTATGCTAGTTGTAGGTAACAGACACTGATAAAATTCAAAATTGTTATAATTGTTTCCATATGCAGACATATATATTATGACACGCATCTTAAGTAATGGTTGATTCTTCGTAACATTATTTCTATATACAGGGGTGGTCCAATAGCGCCCCAACAAGAAATATATATTGAAATATTTTTCATACAATTTTTTTAATGGCACATGTTTAGGCTCAAAAATGCGCGACTTTGCCCTAAGTTTAACCATTTTCGTATCTCTTATATTTACCGAGATCCCAATAGTAAGTTAGGAATTTGTTACACGCCGTTTAATATATATTATACTCGGCTACGTCTCATAAATAAAGTAGTCTTGTAGTACCCTCATTTTTCACGTATTGGCCACACATTTTTAAAGCAGAACCTGACAACATCGCTCCGACCCAACGTTCCCCCTGCCGCTGTGTCATCGGTGCTACCGCCGCGCCGCTCGCCACAGTCATATCAGTCTTCGTTTTTGTGCGATATTGGCTGCGCGTGTCGGACGCAATAGCGTAAATATTTGCATTTCGTTTTTTTCTTTTTTTTGTGTTTTTCTGGTTATTGTCACGATAATGTCGTCACGCTCAAGAAAAAGATATAGAAGTAGAAGCTGTTCACCAAGAAGGGGTGATCATGCACAAACGGATCAGAGTAATCTCGCTCGAGTATGAAAGAAAATAAACCGACGCTTAGACGATTTAGAAAGATGAAATAAAGGATATCGGAGGTCGCCGTCTAGTTCTGAATCCGGGGAAACATCCGAGGCGTGGTCAGAATGCAGTAAGCGTTTACTGATTATCACACAATATGGTTCTCTAGTAGTATTTTATAGCAGCCTAGGGTGGCTGGTATTTGAAATACAATCTTATAATCTGCCTAGGATGGCAATTGTGCAAAAATTGTGTTAACGTGATAATAATAATAATAATATTATTATTACGTCAAATACAACTGATATACTAAAAAACTTTTGCATAAATAAATTATAATTGACATTGGGGTTTCTTTTTAGGTGCCCATCATTTGGCCTCACCACCTGCCTCACAAAGAGAACCTAGTGTTGTTAGAGAGGTATCAGCCCTCCTCGAAAAAGATATTCTAAATATTGATGAGGATGATAACACAGAAAAATTATTTTCTGATCCTATTCAGCCAGAGCTAGCTTCACGTTGGATAAAAATTCTACACTCTGGGCTATCAGAGGAAGCTAAAAAGGAATTAGTTAAAAAGTATTTGCCTCCAGAAAACTGCTCTGAATTGAATCCCCCAAAAATTAATATAGAAGTCATAAAAGCAGTTTCAGAAAATACCATTAGACGTGATACACGTTTATCTAATCTTCAGGGACAAGTGGGAGCTGCAACTTCGGCCGTCGCTTGGCTGATTACAGATATGCTTAAACAAGGGGAGGGGGTAAACATGAAATATGTAGAGTGCCTTAATGACATTGGTCGCTTACTTAGTGACGTTCATTACTCAGAATCAGTTTCTCGAAGGAAATTATTAGCTCTAAATATAAATAAGGATCTAAAGGAAACCTTAACCCAGACACCCATTGGAGAATGGCTTTTTGGCAAGGATCTAGATTCTACTATCAAGACTGCCAAGGATCTTGAAAAATCAAGCGAACAATTAAAATTCAGGACCCAAAAAAGAAATGTAGAGGTCCAACCATCAACATGAAAACAGAGAAACTTCAGACGTCCATCCTCAGCAAAGAAGGGAACCTACCAGGGTGGGCGAGTCTCACGCGTTCCCAGCACCAGAGGTCGGAAAACTCTGGCACAACGATCCCTATCATCAAACCAGTTAAGGAAAACAGGTCGTTATCCATCTCAGAGGGAGAACCATCGTCAACGATACTAGAGGTTAGTAAATCTTGTGGTCGGTTAAGACATTATATTCATAGATGGAAAGAGCTTTCCATTAATAATAAAATTATATCATACATAAAAGGCTTTAGCTTACCATTTATCAAAAAACCTAAACAAAAATTTGCGGTTTTATAAATAATTTGATTCAAGATTTAATGTTTTAATTAAAAATTTTTAATTATAAATCTAAAGTCACTTAATGAATATATAAGAATATCTCATTTCAAACTCGAAGACCACAGGACGGTTTCTCGTCTAATTACACCTAACTGTTTTATGGCAAATATCGATATTAAAAATGCCTATTATCATATACCAATTAGAAAAACTTATAGAAAATTCTTACGTTTTAGGTTCAATGGGCATTTATTTGAATATAACGTCTTACCTTTCGGCTTAAATTATGCTCCATTAACTTTTACAAAAATTCTAAGACCAGTTATTGCCCTACTAAGGGAAAGAGGGCATTCATCTGTCATTTATTTAGATGATATATTTCTTCTAGGAAAGTCTCAGAAAGAATGTAAAGATAATGTAGCTGAAACTATAAAATTGCTGGAGTATTTGGGTTTCCTGATAAATTATAAGAAAAGTTCTCTCAGTCCAAGCAATTTATGTCAGTATTTGGGTTTTGTGTATAATAGTAATACTATGAGGGTATCTCTTCCTAAAGAAAAACAAAAAAGAATAATCGATATGCTAAATAAATTTAGTACTTTAAATCAATGCAAAATTCGAGATTCTCCCAAATTGATTGGTACTTTAGTCTCAGCTACTTCAGCTATTAAATATAGTTTTTTATATACAAAGTTATTCGAAAGGGAGAGGTATTTGGCTTTAAAAAATTCTAACTACAATTATGATGCAACAATGTTTTTACCCTCGGCATTATCTCCAGATATTTCTTGGTGGAAAGATAATATATTTAATGGTTTTAATGAAATACGAACTGATAATTTTCAGGTAGAAATTTATACTGATGCGTCAAAAAGTGGTTGGGAAAGTTTCTATAATAATAAAACAACTTTTGGTTACTGGGCTAAAGAAGAAAAAAAATACCACATTAATATTTTAGAGTTGTTGGCATTATATTTTAGTTTAAAATGATGGGAAAAGGAGTTTTCAAATTGCAACATTCTTTGTAGGGTAGATAATACGACAGCCGTATCTGTAATAAATCGTATGGGAAGTGTTCGATTTCAGGGTCTCAATAAAATAGCACGAATGATCTGGGAATGGTGCCAGGGTAATAACACATATATTTTTGCATCATACATTAATACCAAAGATAATGTTTATGCTGATAAAGCATCCAGAACAACCCATAATGAGACTGAATGGAGTCTAGATAATTATGCATTTGACATAATAAAACAAAAATTCGGCAATCCTGCAATAGATTTATTTGCAAGCAGGCTAAATAAAAAATGTCTGAAATTTGTATCATGGAAAAGAGACCCAGAAGCTTACAGGGTGGATGCATTTACCTTAAATTGGGGTAAAATCTATTTTTATGCTTTTCCTCCCTTTTGTATGATTTTAAGAGTCTTGCAAAAGATTATCAATGACCAAGCACAGGGAATTTTTGTGGTTCCATTTTGGGTCTCTCAACCATGGTACCCTTTGTTTAAATATTTACTGATAAGGGAACCTATAATATTTGAACCAGAAAATATGTTACTCTCTTTTAGCGGAATACCCCATCACTTATCGGAGAACCTTTCCCTGGTAGCAGGGAGGTTATCAGGGAAGCGCTACTCCGAGGAGAAGTTCCACAAGACTCTCTAGATATCTGTATTTCCTCTATAACTAGTTCAACATTAAAACAATACTCAGTAGGTCTTAAATATTGGTGGCAATTTTGTCTCACAAAAAAAATTGATCCCTTCGATGTAACAGTTCCAAGAGTTCTGAGTTTTTTGACTGACCAGTTTAAGAAGGGTGCCTCCTATGGTACACTTAACTCCTATCGAGCTGCTATTGGTCAAATAGCTGGTCCTGATTTAGGTTCTGATTTTCGTATAAAAAGGTTTTTTAAAGGTTTATTTGGAAGAAAACCACCATCACCGAGATATGAGAATATTTGGGATCCCAGTGTAGTATTAAGTTATGTAAGAAATCGGTCTTTAACCGATAGAATTTCTTTAAAAATATTAACAAAAAAACTCACAGCTTTGTTGGCTCTATCTACCAGACATCGAATTCAAACTTTAAGTCTAATAAATATCAATGGCACCCATAAAGTTGAAATTAAGATTTCTAACAGAATAAAAACTTCTGCCGTAAACAAACCTCAACCCCTTCTTATTTTACCTTTTTTCAATAGTGATCCTGATGTTTGTGTAGCTAGAGCTTTAATCCAATATTTAGATAAAACAAAAGATTTAAGAAGTTCTTGTGAATTTCTTCTAATTACATTTAAAAAACCTTACCGCCGAGCATCGCTGCAGACGATTAGTAGGTGGATTAAAGATGTTTTAGAAAAAAGTGGAGTAAACATAAACCAGTTTAAACCTCAAAGTTGCGCTGCAACATCCCAAGCAGCTCGTGCTGGAGTGAGTTTTGTCGCCATTAGATTGGCAGCGGGGTGGTCAAAGAATTCTGAAACTTTTGCAAACTTTTATCACAGGCCAATTATTGATAATACACAATTTGCTAGATCTATATTAGGCGCAGATAGTAGTATGTAAGACAATTTAACTTATTTAAGAATATAGGAATATTCTATTTATTAAGTTTATGTGTTAAAATTTAAATGTTATTTAAATGTTTGTTCAGTATTGCGGATAATACTTGGCTGTTACTGTTGTTATAATTAAATATAGGTATATAAATAATACATGTGTTATTATTATATAATAACATATGTATATAAACAATATTATGTTTATGTTGGAAATTCTTAAATGATTACATAATAATGTGTCATCATGAGAGAGAAAAAAGTAATACATTTTTGTAAACAAAAAATGTCCCTTCGTATTTTTAAGACAATATCGCATTTCATAAAAATTATGCAACATGACCTTCTTTAAACATCTACAAGACTACTTTATTTATGAGATGAAGCCGAGTATAATTAATAGATCAAACGAACTTACCTAAGTGATGTTCGATCTAAATTATATGAAGGCTTCGTCGAAATAAATAAAGTCCCAATCCCACCCTAAGAAAACTCCCCAAGAAATCATGTTGCACAATATTTTATTGCTTTAAAAAAGACTGATATGGCTGTAGCGAGCGGCGGTGGCACCGATGACACAGCGGCAGGGGGAACGTTGGGTCCGAGCGATGTTGTCAGGTTTTGCTTTAAAAATTTGTGGCCAATACGTGAAAAATGAGGGTACTACAAGACTACTTTACTTATTTCGATGAAGCCTTCATATAATTTAGATCGAACATCACTTAGGTAAGTTCGTTTGATCTATTAAATATCTGTAAAAAATGACGTTATAAATAGTAGAACGCAATACAAGTTAATATTTTATTTACATTAATTTATTTGAAGAAAAATGTAAAATAACAATAATAAAACGTCTAAAATAATTGCATTTCCTATTTTTGACCGCACGACTCTGGCTAATAGTCCTACTATCCCGACTCGTTCACAATTCAATCCCAGCAACATCGAGAGAATTTCGTATATTCGTCTGATAAATCTGTTCGTATAATCTTCCACTGATATAATGTTAAAATTTGCTCCACTATTATACAAAATTTATACTAGAGAATCTGATACGGAATAAATGATGAATGTCTGTACAATAGGATTAAAATGTATAAACGCTTTGTTACGTTTTTGATACGTACAGTTAATTGTAAAACTTGTTTTTGATGATTTTAAGTAACGACACAACGCAATCATCTCAAAGATGGGCTAATTGCATTCGTTAAATTACAACACACATTCTGACACCAATATCGAAAATTAAAACAAGGATTAACATACACAAAATTTAGAGTTTTTTAGAGAATAGTTTTAATTAACACACACAAGAAATATTTCAATCTAAAAATATTTTGGGGATTTAAAAGAACATCATTTAATAGAAGGGTTAGCTGGTCCTACATTAGCCATATTTGCTTAGTTTAGTATGTTTAATAATGAAATAAGGGAGGGTAACATCCTCATTTTCTATTGTGGAATAATAACTTCGTTTAAACGAAATAGGATGTAAAATAATTTGAAGAAGCAATTATAAGATAACAGAAGCCAATTAGCGTCTTCATTTGGTATGCGCACAAAATCTACACAGGGCCGCACATTAGTCCCTATTTACGAGTATCTTGGCCGCTCCTTTCTAATAAATAGCTTAAACAACAAAGCGACTTCTCGCGAAGCGAAAACATCTAAATATACATAAGCCAGACACTTTAGATTACTTTTGAGTCTTTAAGACAACTTTGTTTAAGTGTCTGTATTTGGTATGGTATAAGAAAATAATATTTGCCTTTGCAGCGAAAAAACTTTCACCTAAGTAAACATATTAATGATAAGTGCGATGCTTATTTTAATAGAATATAATTACGTTTGTAAAATGTTTCCTAAATCTAATATGTGAAAACATTTAAAGAAAAGAACTTATCAAGTCGAGTTATTTTCTTCTAGGCCTATTTTTTAATAGAGTTTTTAACTTATGAATTTTTAAGTGTACTTAGATTCATTTAAAAATTTATTCGCAAAACCATTTAAAAGCAAGTATTAACGATACTACATGATACTATTATAGTGTAGGTAGCGCCATCTAGTTTAAGACAATGGTGTATCATTTATACATATAAACAAAGGTTTCTGTAAGGTCGGTAGGTAAAGAGTTTTTTAATGTCTGTCACTAATGTCAGTCTCATAAGATGTTAGAAATAAAATAATTTTTTGTTATTCCTTCTTGTAAAAGTTAATCGCGTGGTTTGTAGTGGAACCTGACATTACGTTTAGTGTTTTTACACAGGTTTTGGTGTAAAAAAATCATATAAGTATATGAAAAATGAACGAGAAGTTAATTGAACTTATAAGAAATCATCAATCATGAGTACAGGGACCAGACGATTCGTCAAGAAGCTTGGGAAGAAATTGGTAGACACTTACAAATAACAGGTAAATTCAGTTATTTTGTTATTTTATTATTAATATGTATAAACCTCGGGGAGGGCCGGGGTAGAATAGCCCTCCGGTACGCTCTGCCTGTCGTAAAAGGCGACTAAAAGAGCAACCCCTTTGGTGGTAGATGTTGTCCACTTGCATCGCCCGGTTCAATACCACCACATAGGTGGCGTGAAGTGGTTCCATGGAACTCACGTTTCGCCGCCATGTCGATGTGTCCGGTTCCCAAAGAGGAAATGGAGAAAAAAATAAATGCATGATGGCGCCCTCACGACCAAAACTTTCCGGAGATAAACTCGCCTCCCATTCGGATCTCCGGGCGGAGGCTGGTCGGGGAGGTCCATCAGGCGGATCTAAAAGCCTCAAAATCAATTTCTGCAACATCAGACGCCTAAACACCAATATTAATGTAGTACACCAACACCTGCAATCAAATAAGTCTCACATTCTGGCATTGGCGGAAACAAAGGTGAAACCTTCAACAACAAATGTTCACCTCATTTATCCTGGATACGATCTACACACCCGATTTCGACTAAACTTTGGATTGGCAGTATTTGTCAAGAACGATTTGAGTTGCCAGCGGGAGGAAACGCTTGAACCTGCGGACTTCGACGTCATGTGGTTCAAAGTAATAACCAGTGGTGCCACGAAATTTATCTGCTGTATCTACAGACCACCAAGCAACACCCAATGTAGACGTCTCCTTGTTTTGAACCTGGTTGATTGCAATAACCATCTGCAAATTGACCACCCAAGCGCAGAAATCATCGTCATGGGTGATTTTAACGTTCACAATATCAACTGGCTGCGCTTCTGCAACAAGAACGACGATAAAGGACGAGAAGCTGAGCTATTTGCCACCATATGCGGGCTTACGCAGCTTGTGGAGGAACCTACCAGAATTCCCGATCGAGACGGCGAGTTCGCGAGTCTCCTAGATCTGGTCTTGGCTTCAGACCCTGACTCGTACACTGTATCAGTACATGCCCCCCTAGGAACATCGGACCACAAATTGATAACAGTCTTTTGCCAGTTGGAGGTTAAAACGCAGGATCCTGCGATGCCGCGGAAGGTATGGCACTATAAATCAGCAGAGTGGAACCATCTTCGGGAATTCTATCGCTCATTCCCTTGGAAAGAAGTCTGCTTTAGAACCAATAACATCTCAGAATGTGCAAACCAAATTACAGAGACGATTTTGGCAGGAATAGAAGCTTATATCCCTTTTTCTAATAAATGCGGATCAAACAAGCAATGGTTCAACCTGAATTGCAAAAAGGTAGTAAACACTAAAAACGCAGCATAACGCAAATGGCGTCAACATCCTTCCATCGAAAATCGGAAGAACTTTTTAGCCTCCAGAAATAGCTGCAAGCGAATTATTGATGAATGCAAAGAGAGTCACAACAACAAGATCAAAATTAAACTGCTAAACTGCCCAAAGGGAATAAGATCTTTCTGGTCGGTATCGAAAGCCGTTAGTCAAGGATTTGCTAAGTCGGCCTTGCCACCCCTAACAGCAGATGATGGTTCTATCGCGGTAACAGCAAGTGAAAAAGCCAACTTAGTGGGTAAACTCTTCGCGTCCAATTCTACTCTGCACTCGCGAAGCAAAACACCGCCATATTTGCCAAGGGTGAATTCCTCGATGGGAGAAATTTTGTTTCCCCAAGGAATTATAAATAAAATTCTTAAAAGCGTAGACACCAACAAAGCTTCTGGACCCGATGGAATTCCAGCCCTAATACTAAAACGTTGTGCAGACGAATTGACTCCTCCCTTATGTAGACTGTTCACGGCATCGTATAAGCAGGGCCAATTTCCAACAAGCTGGAAAACTGCTCGAGTGCAAGCTGTAACCAAAAAGGGTAAGAAGACGATGCCTTCCAATTACCGCCCGATTGCACTAGTTCCAGTAATATCGAAGATTATGGAGAAAGCAGTCAACCAACAACTGTTAAGATATCTGGAATCATCTGGACTAATCAGCGATCATCAATACGGCTTCCGACAGCTTAGATCCACCGGCGATCTTCTGGCTTACGTCACACACTTGTGGACGGAGGCCATGGAGAAGCACGGCGAGTCCCGCACAGTCGCTCTTGACATTTCCAAGGCATTTGACAGAGTGTGGCATGAGCGAATGGAGTTGTAGGTGCACTAGCCATTACTTTGTCATTTTTATAAATCCCCATAAAAAAAGTCAAGGGGGGTCAAATCTGGCGAACGAGCAGGCCAGTTGACAGGACCACCTCGACCAATCCACCTGTTTTCAAAAATCTCATTTAAATAAGTACGGGCCTGTATGGCATAATGGGGTGGAGCTCCGTCCTGCTGAAACCATACGTTAGGATTTAAATTTTGGTTTAGTAGACGAGGTAACTGATTTCTTAAAAAATCTGTGTAGACCTGTCCATTTAAATGACCTTGGAAAAAATGCGGACCAATAACTCTATCCTCGAAAATACCACACCATACGTTCACAGACCAGGGATGTTGATTTGGTACAGTTCTCATCCAGTGAGGATTATTTGCTGCCCAGTAATGCATGTTGTGCCTGTTTACCTTTTAGAAAAACAAACAACCAAAACTTGAATATGTTCTAATTTAAATAAGTTAAATCTTACCTGCCCGCAATTATTAAAAGAAGCCTCATCAGAAAAAATAACGTTTCTCAAAAAATGGTTATTTTCACGCATTTTTGTTGAAATCCAAGTGCAAAAATTAATGCGATTCTCAAAATCATGTCCGTAAAGCTTTTGATGAAGTGTAATGTGGTAAGGATGAAACTTGTACCGGTGCAGAATTGTTATAATTGATGATTGACTAATTCCAGCATCTAAAGCAAGCCGCCTGGTACTGATTTGAGGATCAATAGCTACTGCTCCTAATACAGCAGCTGCCTTATTTTCATCTGTTTGCGTTTTAATCCGATTTCGTCGTTTACTTTTTAGACTACCAGTCATACGACTTCTGGTCTCCAGTCTCTTAAAGGCCATATGAGATTTTGGAATATCCGGAAACCTCTCGGCCCACACTTACTGCCGTCATAAAAGAGAGTGCCGTATCTGCAAAATGTCTGTTTTGAGAAAACGGTTAAAACGCGTATTCCTCTATAATGGCGTGAATTAAGTCCTAATGATTTCTAAAATATATTTTATTTGTTAATTTTGTGATAAAAAAATGAATAGAAATAATTTTAACATTCCTGAATTTTAACAGTAAGCTTAAAATCCACTTACGGCTTTTAAAGTTAATAAAGCAATATTTTTTAAGCCGCTCATTGTAATCAAAAAAGCTTAACTGCAAAACAAATTAATTACGGTATTTAAAGGTATTATATTCTATAAAAACTAGAAATTATTTTAGCTTTAAATCTTTCTTTGTAGTAAATATATATTTTTTTGCACCAATGAAATAAAATAATTTGTCTTTTTTAAAGAAATGCATTTATGTTATGCTATAACGCCTATAACATAGAAAAAACACAGAGTCATTATATAAACTTAACTCTTACAAATTTGCCAAACAAAAATAATAATCGTTTCTGAATACAAAAAAAAAAACACTCTCATAGAAAAAACACAAGAGAAACACATTCATTCTAAGTTTTAATATGGATATTAACAATCAGCTTTATTCAAAAGTTTTAATGAGGTCATTGGACGCATCAGAAATTGGAATATCCTCCCAAAATTTCAGTCTATCTTTGGGCATAACAGAAGACACATTTTTTAATATATTATCACGTTTTAACGTAGATATCCCCCGATTTTTTGTGTATTTTTCAGGTTCTGGCATTTGCTGCCTATTTTTAGCCAAAGAAACTTTTAAAAAATTTAGCTCTTTAAATTCCTCGTTCATAAAATGATCTTTGTATTTTAAGTAAAGATAGCCGCGTTTTGCAACTACTTCTACAAGATCTGCTATATACACTCTGGGCCTCAATCTATTCAAAACTGCCTTTGAGGAATGATCTTTCCAATTAAAAAAATCAGAAAAATCCATTGATTTTGTAATAACTTTTTCAGAGTTCGCTTTTGATACTGCAGTTTCAAAATCTCGAAAGTCGTATGTTTTTTTTTGCTTTTTTAAGGAATTTTCAACCTGGTGGTGAAAATGGTCCGCAGACATGAAAGTATGTCCAGGTTCAAAATATTTTAAGGTTATTCTTTCAGTTCTAACATGGTCTGAATTTATTAGGTACACTAGAAACGAAAACAACGCCCAGTTCTTGTTTTGTCCACTGCAATTGTCAAGCCAAAGCACAATGTCATTCTGATCCCGATGGTACAGAAAAAACTGAAAATAGGCGCTGATTATTTCCTCTTTTTTATTCAAACACTAATTTTCTTTTGAATGTGCTTCATTATGCAACTTAAAGCATTCACATATTTCACATTCCTCGTTACCCAGATGTGCAAATGAAATATTTTTTTCTTTAACCACAACATTTCTATAAAGTTCATATGAACATTCAATAGTGGGATTATTTTCAACAAAGTCAGAGTGCATTTGTTTAACTGTTATATCAGAGGGTAAGTATAATTTATTTGGGGCGTGTTCTCGCCTGTAGTGTGATACGCTTGGATGATATTTTTGAATATGATCATATATGGCTTGTCGATTAACTTTTTTGTGTTTTGGATGTAAGCCTCGTTTGTCTTTTTCTACTGACATAACCATGGAATTACACACTAGCTTTATAATTGTGTTATTATGACTGTTATACCCTAATGTTGACAAATAAAATGTCTTATATACTTGCAAAGAATCTCCTTTATCATCATTCAGATAAAAGTTTATTGTTTTATTTCTCCTTGAGTCATCTTTTAAGGTATTTGCCGTCCTTCTTTTTACATCTATTTTTTTAGTAGTGTAAAGAATAAATAACCTTCTTGGTATCCATTCTTGATTCCAAAATTCTTCGTTAATAACCTCTCGTCTAGCCGTAGTTATTTTTGTGGGACATTTTCTTTTGCAAGTGTCTTTGCAGGGTGGTCTAACTTTATGCTTCTCTTTATTTTTTTGCACATACTACATCTTTTGTTTCCCTTGCTTGCTTCATTTTCCATTTTCGTGGTTTTCCTTTTTTTGTAACTTCCATATTTTCTACCTTGTTTCCATCACCGGTGTTTACGTCTGATTGCAGTTCTTCTCCATTTGTAGCTAGATCTTCAGTTGTTTCAGTAAATACGTCATTCGATTCGGTTATTGCTTGAGTGTCTTGGTTTTTATAGTTGGCTTCGGAATTTTTATCAGAAATAGAGTCAAGGTCAAACAACATATTTGCTGATTCAACCTCCGGGTTTGAAAATAATTCAATAGCTCCCAAAAGGCTTGCATCGGTTAAGTCACATTTATCTTCTTTAACTATCTCAATAATAATTGGTATAACTTCCTCATCTTGAAAATTTGATGACTTGATTGGTGAGAGCCCGGGTGAGAGTAGGGCCGTAGCTTCCGGGTCACAGGTACTTAAAAACAGCGCTGATGGAGACATCACATTTTGCTCTTTAATAATTGGCAAGTTTGGCGGTACCGGTAATAATGTTTGAAATATCTGTGGCTCTGCTTCACTATCTGAATTAGCAGGTTCAATAGCGGATGATGCATCTTGAATTTCATTAATTTTTCCTGGCTCAATGTTAGGTCTATTATGCTTGACATTTGTCGTATTTGAAAATTTAACATTAGAATTACCAGAAAGTTCCACTTGGTTTTCATTTGCGAGGCGTAGGATCTTTTTAGTTTTCTGCATCTTTAAACGTCGCTGTCATTGGTAACTGAAAAAAAACAACAGCATTAACTAATAGCTAGCTACTTATTTTTCTAGCATCATAATATATTGTAGGGTGGTTCGTAATAAATGCGATTTAGAGTATTATATACGTGCAATAATAGATATAGTGAAAAATTTACAAATGAAAAAATTGCAGCAAAAAAAGGGATTAGTGATGAATTCATTTCTAAGCAGTAAATAATTCATATCTAAGAGTCCTAATTAAAATTGATTAAAATTATCCTAAATAAAAACTAATCCCCTTTTTGCTGCAATTTTTTCATTTGTAAATTATCCACTATATCTATGGCGCGTATAATAACTGGCGATTGTTTAAGTGAAAAAAAATGAGATTTGGCTAAATTTATATAATAATAATAATAATAATAATAAACGTCTTTTATTTAACAAACAAATAGTTTACAGTTGTGATTATTATACATACATTTCTATAGAGATATAAGAGAGGCGAAGTCTAGCCATGTGGCTACTCTTACTTAACCTACCTAATCCCTTTAAAGTGAAAATAAAACAATATCATGCAACTTATTAGCGAATAGCTCTTTAAATATACGCACATATTGTAGAAAGAAAAGAAAAGTTACTTAAAGAATTATTATACACAACGACAAACTGTGCGATACAAAAGACCGTAATATAGCTTTATCCAGTAGCAGGTAGAGATTTTCTTTAAAAAGTAGATAGTTATATTTTGAAATAATTTCAAAGCCTAGTCCAGTTCAGCATACGATGCCAATACCTGTTTATAAATTCTTCAAATATATTATAAGGTTGGTTTATTACACAAGTCTGATACACTTTTCCTGGTTATTCTCCCATTTTTTCTAATTTACCCCTTTATTTTTTTTATTAAGTATTGCCTCAACATGCTCATTTTAGGTGTCTTTTTGTCTTTAGTAAGACAGAAAGAAAAAAATCCTTTCTTATTCATGGCGAATTTGTTGATTAAATAAAAACAAACGCATTTTGTATTTAAATTTGTTAATATTAAATATTTTGAAATTATCAGGTATGGAATTATATAAGGTAATTGCATTATATGAAAAGGATCTTTTATACATAGATGTTTTATTTAACGGGTTGGAGAATTTGTTTTTGTTTCTAATATTTTGTCCATGCATGCTTGTCCTTGGCAGAAATTTATTTTTAAGAGTATTCGAGGTGTTAGTGGTATTGAGAAGCTTATGCACAAAATTTGAAAGATGTAGTTTTCTACGGCTTTCCATATTTAGCCAGTTAGATTCTACAATTTTATGAGTAATATGGTCATGCTTCCAAATTCCGTATATCAATCGACAGCATGCGTTCTGTACCCTCTGTATTTTTTGTTTATCGAGAGCAGTAAGACATGGACCGTATATAAAGTCACCATAGTTGAAATGTGAGAGTACTAATGTGTCGCATAAACTTTTTTTCAACGAGTAGTTAAGAATGTGCCGATTATTATATAATAATTTCAGCGCACAGAAGCTTTTTCTTGTTATATTCTGAACGTGTGCACTAAATCTGAGATCTTCGTCGATAGTTAAGCCAAGATTTTTTGCGCTGTATACAAATTTTAATGTAGTATCATTTATTTTTAATTTTAAGTTATTTTTAATAGAGTTTCTTTTGATTTTGCTGCCAATACATAATAGTTTAGTTTTGTCAGAATTTAAGTTTAGGTTATGTTCAGCAGATAATTCTTTAATTACCTGAAGATCAGCGTTTATTTTATCGACCATTTCTTGCGATTTGTTATAATCAAAAGAGACATAGATTTGTGTGTCATCCGCGTATGCTTGTGTTTTACAGTATTTAGGTGCGAGAAGTATATCAATAGTGTAAATAATAAATAGAAGGAGTGATAAAATAGCTCCTTGTGGCACACCCGACAGAACATCCAATGCATTCGACGTAATATTATTATAGACCACCTTTTGCGACCGTTTGCTTAGAAATGAATTAATTAATTGAACAGAGTCCGCGTCGAACCCATAATATTTTAGCTTAGCTAATAGGAGACGGTGATCCAGAGTATCAAAGGCCTTGGAGAAGTCTAGAAGTACCAAAATATTTATGTAGCCTTCATCGCAGGCCCTGAATATATCATCAAGCACAGATGCTAAAGCAGATACTGTACTAAAATTCTCTCGAAATCCACATTGATTATCAGGCAGGATTTTATTAACAGTGAAATAAGTGAATATTTGGTTATAAAGGATTCGCTCAAAAATTTTTGACAGGGTGGGAAGAATACTTATGATCCTTAACTCAGAAAAATGGGAGGGTTGACTATTCTTTGGTAGTGGGATTCCCAGAGCAGTTTTCCAGATTGTTGGGACTTGTTTCTTCTCTATGGCCGTGTTAATAATGTGTAAAATTATATGATCTATTAAAGGGCTACATATTTTTAGCATTTTTGCATTAATTTGATCTGTACCAACAGCGTTAGTTCGGATGTTATGTAGAGCGGAGTGTATTTCATGTATTGTAGCTAAAGAAAATTTGAAGTTTATTTCTGGGTTGAATATATGGGTGTTATAATATAAAATTTGATTATTTGAAGGATTTGATATGGATTGCAAAAAGGATGTAAAATAACTATTAATTTCATTAGGATTTGAGAGGTTATTTGGTATAATGTGTTTTTTTTGTGAGCGAACATTTAAAGCTTGAAGAGTTTTCCAGAGTTAAGCTGTATTGTTTAATTGAGAAGTATTTATAATATATCTCTTTTTTGCAGCTCTAGTGGTAGATAATGTCTGGTTACGAATATTTTTATAGAGTAAATGGTCAGCGTCCGATCTAGTCTTTCTATACTTTTGCCAACTTTTATCTTTCAATACTTTTAGGTGACGAATGTCATCATTTAACCAGGGAGCTTTTGGTTTTGTTGCTCGGACCTCTATTATGGGAGCATGTTTATCAAAAAGTTCTATAATGAAATGGTTGAAAAGTTCTAGTTTACTTTCTAAATTCTCTTCCCATAAAATTTGATGCCACGACATATTTAAAAGATCATTTTCAAAATTTAGTTGATTAAAATTTCTAAATGATCTAAAAGAGAATATTCTAGGAGGTGCTTTTTTAATATTAAGAGACATATTAACATATACTAAATTATGGTCAGAAATTCCATTTGAAGATATCGTTCCACATTGTTTTACTATGTCAAAATTATTGATAAATATAGGATCAATAAGAGTGCTTGAGGTCTCCGTCACTCTAGTAGGCTCATTTATAAGCTGTTGCAGACCATAAGACTCAAAAGTATCCAGTATAGCATTAGATAAATTAAAAAAGTTGATGTTAAAATCTCCCAGGTACAAAAGTATATCTGCCTGAAGAAATGTCTCAGATATTATGTTTTCAAAATCATTTATCATATTGTTTATATTTGTGTTAGGTGGTCGATAAAAAGCTCCAATTATTATATTTTTATTTGGAAGTGTAATTTTTAAAAATATGTATTCTAGTTGATCAGATGTTTGAAAATTAAAACGAATAGTTGTATGTTTTAGATTACATTTTACATAGGCACCAACTCCCCCACCTCTACCAGATCGATCCTTGTGATAAAAACGGTAGCCAGGAATATTCAGTGCATTAACAGATAAATTATTGTTTAGCCACGTCTCGGTTAACATAACAACATCGAAGTCATGTTCAACAACCAATGAGGTAAACTCTTGAAAACCATTGAAAAGCGATCTTACATTGAGTTGTGCAACCTTCATGCTTTATAAGAGAACACAGGTATATACAAGTATAATAGTGACATTTTTCATTACCAAATGAAACTTATGCAACTAAGGAGTAAATGCGTTAAATTAAAAAAAATAATCAAAACAAAAACAGAAATGTTATATGTTTTAAAAGAAGTAATATAAGAGTAATATAAAAGATGTAAGTATATATGTAAGTAATATAAAAGAAGTATTATGTTATCAATATTATTTATATCTATACTGAATCAGAGATAGGCTTACAAAATTAGTAGCTGTCAATTTAATTATTAATTAAATAAATATTATAACAAATTTACAAACGTTAATCCCACCTAACCACTGCAAAAGGCAAAAGCAAAGAAAAAAATATAAATAAAAGAAAACAGCAGCTCAAGCTCTTCACAAATTTACCTGCATGAAAACAGCTCCACTTCTATATTTATACAGTCAAAAAGTGGTTGTAAATTAATTTTAAAAGAAAGGAAAATTATATAATTGTGCAAATGTGAAAGTTTTACTAAGAAAAAAAAAACTATACTATAAAATATATAAGAAAGCAAGAAAAGATATTATAAACTACTATACTGGCGCAAACCTTCCTAGGTATGAATTTGCATGAAGTTTTGGGCACGGTGCCCCTATAGCACAATGCCACTCTACATTATTAGAAATATAAACTCAGAAAAAAAAAACGACATTCATGTTAATTAATATGATTATCAGGTATATAAAGTGTTGAATAGAACTGGGGCATTTAAGAACAAAATAATTAATAATAACATAAAATTTCCGAAATGAATGTTCAGAACCTTATATGTATATTTAAGCTCATTAAGCAAGAAATATAACTCAAGGAGAGAAAAAAAAATAATGATAACCAACTTAGTGACTAAAAGAGGCAGTAAAGTTATTATAAGTTAAAATACATTGCTAATCTATGGAGAAAGGTCATTAGAAGATCTTATAAGTTTCCTCTCACCTGAGATAAAAGCATAAACCGAACCATTATATGACCACGCCGATTTTCCATAAGATTCGCGAGCACACTTAAACACCTTAAGATTCTCGGGAGTAAGAACTTCTGTCACCATATAACCCGAGCCTTTCAAAAGTTTTTTGTTTGTAAACACTAGATTTCTTGACCACCTACGACAGAACCGAACCATAACTGGTCTGGGTTTCTGCGAGGCAGGTGTTTTTTTACCCATACGCTCGCAGTGAGATATGTCGTTTTTATTTAGGTCAATTTTTAGCCGTTCACTAAATATTTGTACAGCTGATTTGAGATCTTTGTTACTTTCCTGCATCCCGTGAATTATAAGGCAGTCCGCATTGTATTTAAGCTGCATATTGCGCAGCTTATTTTCTTGTCGTTCTGCGTTGACTTTTAGATTGTTAATGTCCAAAGTTAGACTTTGCAGAGATGCATTGATATAATCCGAAAGTGACGATAGAAATATGTACTTACCGAGATACAGGGCGTCGAAACTTTTTAAAATTCTTAAATATAAATAGTTAATTTTTTAAATAATTTTTTTTAATATCTGATACCTAAAAAGTTTAATATCTTATAAATGCACCCAAACCAAAAATTTTAATAAGTTGCATCGATGCCGAAATTTGAATATATCTCGAAAACGATCATATGTAGCTGTTTTAAAATTGGGTTGGGTTTCTACCTTTAAAAAAGATGTAGGAACGATAACAACTCATTAAAAATATCAAAAGATTACTGCCAAAAAAGTTAGATCCAATTAAAAAGAAGAATATAGCGTACGTAGCGCCCTCTAAGTCTTACATGAAAATTTAGTCCAAATTATGATTTCTCACCTCAAAAAACCCCCAATAATTGTCAAATTTTGGGTAAAAATTGAATTTTGTGTTAATTTTATGTTAAAAATTCGAAAATAGAATTTCATTTTCAACTCCCTGTATCTCGGTAAGTATCGACTTTTGGATTATAAACTTAGCCAAGCTAAATCGATTTTTTTTAACTAGAAGAATCTCCCGAAACTCTATATGTCGCATTCATTACAAACCATCCTGTATACATAAATAGTTACTTACCAGCTAATTTTTGGTATTTATTATTGTTTTTAAAACAAACTGGCACAAAAACTTTTTTCCAAATAACACAAAAAAATACAGATATATGTATAGGTAACATATATCGAAAGCTGATTGCTGCACGTGGTTTTTCTATTATTATTATGATTGGAGACAGCGTATGTATATCTGCACAGCTCGGTGGTCAAATTAAAACTAATACTAAATTATCCAAATTATCCTATCACTGGTAAATTTAAATATGGAACTGTAGCATAAAAAGCCGTAACTGTTTTGCGCCAATGCAGTTGCAGTTTTTTAAACTAGTAATCCGCGTTACATCTTTCTAAGCTACAAACGTCTAATATATATTTGCGTTAACTGTAAAGTAAAAAGGTAAAAGTTTTAGATACGGGAATGTAAGCAACATTTGCTAGTTAGGGTTGTTTAAGTTATGAAATCGGAAAATTACGTCATTTTGTAGTAATCGTATGTACATTTAAGCAAACTTGCGATGCAGATACGCTTTTTGAAGATACATCAATCGATTCCTCTTGCCTCAATTACCCATATTATAGTTTTAACCAAATTTTTTAAAAAATGCAGATACGGCTCTCTTTCTTACGACGGCAGACTACTGCAGCCTCCCTATAATTTTTTCTGCACTCCCCCAAAATTAACAACATATCTACTTCTACACTGAAATTCGCTTCCATTTTTCATTTTTATGTGACACTGCTTGTTATGTTGCCATGGAAATCCTACTGTTACTAGGATTTTCATTTCCATCCATACTAGTAAAATAAACAGTAGGATTTCCATGGCAACCGGCTGTTATTATGGTAAAATATTCGAATTATTTTTAAATTTATTCAAAACATTTTTGATCATAATTCCGTAACCAGCAGAGCAATTTTAAAAATTTTTTGTAAACAGACTTCATATTTTATGTAGATTCGTATTTAAGAATAAAAACACGTCATTCCATTTAAAATAAGGAAGTGACCCTCCCCCCCTCTTAGGGGGGTGAAGGGACAAATGTCAAAAATATCACAAAAAGTGCCCCCCGGTATACTTGAAATGTTACCAAAATGTCAAAAAAAAATTTGCAGCCGTTTTTGACATATCGCATTGTAACACTTTAAAAAACTCACCCTGTATATTGGAATTCTGATTACCAAATTAATGCTGAAATATAACCTCTCCAAAACCTTATTATCTCAAAACCATCAAGCTTTCGTTTATGGCCATAACAACGTTATTGTTGACACTTGACTAGAACTAATTAGATTTTTAATTTACCTAAGGTTCCTAGTTCCTATTAGCACAAAATTTAACCTAAATAGTTCCATCAAGCAAGCCAATGACTATTGCAGAACCTTGGTGCGGCTAAAAGGCAACTTTAAAAACCAACTGCTTGAGAAAATGTTACTTGGGCTTTCTCTAATCTCTCTCTTTTTTTCTCTAAATTTTCAAACTTTTTAAAGTTGGCTTCCTTTTCATATACAGTTTTAAATGTGTTGGGGTTTGAATCTACTTATTTAGTTATTTCTATGATTATATTCTGATTTTTTAATATATTTGCCTTTTTTTATTTTCTTTACTTGTAATATTTTTAAAATAAACCTATATAATTTTAAAAACGGTCGTTTTAAATTAAGACTAATTTAAAAACGCGCAGTCTATATAATATATTTGACAGCTTTATGGCGCCGGAACATTTCATTATTTTAATTAGATTTTACGTAACAACGTTTTAAAACACAAAGAGAAACCATAAGCGGTCCATCGAAAGAAGCTATTTGACACGCCACAATCAAAAAACAAGTCGTATATCGTTCCTTAAGGCGGTCTTTTAAATCTATTTCAATCTTGTAGGTCACATAACGTTAACACATTTTTTCTTCGTTTTCTTTGTTCTCACGAATATCCCACAAAACTTCTTTGTTTGACGTTGGCTATTGCCATATGTTTTTTATTGCGGATTTTTGCTTGATTGGAAATCCAATATAAAATCAAAATAATAGACTCATAAAAATTGTGTTTTGCTTGTCTTTAGAATCTTTAAAAATTCTTTGTAAAAAGGCTCTCGTTTGTGAAATAACATCAAATCTTGATAAGTTTAATACATTCATATTATTCTACTATTCTAATGTCTAAGAATAAAGCGGTTGCTATTACTAATGATTATTTTTTAAATAGGAATTATTCATAAGATGCCTATAAGATCTGTAAAACATATTTTATTTTTATCATTTTATTATATTATATATTTTTTATTTTATACTTTAAAATATGTATTCTCATTTAAAACAAAACTCTTTTAATGATCTATAATAATTCTATCTTAATTTAATTAATTCCATAATCAATAAATAACTTGATATATTTAAAATAACGTATATTGCTAAAGATCTCTAATATTCATTGAGTTAAGGGGACACCCAAAAATATTAATTGGCGAGTCAGTCAGAAAGCAACGTTTGAGAGAAATGTGTGTATGTTGGTGTGTTGGAAAAAGAGTTGTGTTTACTGGTTAAACCAGGCTGCTAAATTTAATAGTGGTGAATATGTAAGAAATAGTTGATCTTGAGTAGATATGTGGCCATTATGAGAAGTTTGTACAGATCTGTTTGCGCATCTTGAAGATGCCCGCACAAGTAGGTGTGAAAGCCTCTGTTCAATTAGGAACGAATGCGCAATTCCTCGAGTGCTGTCTGGTAAGACTGGGGGCCTTACCTGGGGCTCGATTGACACGAATAAACAGAAAGATATAGTAGAAATATATCCTTTGTCTAATTCGTTGAGATGCTTACTGTTTAGCGGCAGTGGAGCGTCTGGGGAAGCCCTTACTATTTTAGGTGACACTAGCTAGTCGTCAAATAAAGGAAGATAACATGTTTGACATATGTATATATTGAAATGTGACATTGTGTAATTTGATGTTGACTAAGATGATGCAAGGGAACGGAAGTTCCCCGGTGAGTATATTTATTATTGCCAAAAGTTGACAGAACAGTAAATATTGTTTTTTTTTATTATTTTTATGTGATGTTCGAGTTTATGTCTAACAATATAAGAAGGATGACTGTTGAGTGAATTTGCACTGTAGAGACCCATTGGCTAAGAACAACTCTGACAGGTAATAAACCACATATTAAAGCGTATTTTACAGATCTTTGTTTAATTTATGTCCAATAATTCTCTTGGAAGGTAATTTTTTTTAATATGCTCAATTTTATCTATCAACTCATGAATGTGCTTCTTGTTTTCATCATCATACTCACCTCTACTCACGCATTAAAATATATTTTTATAATATACAGGGTGATCATTTGAAAACAAGGAATATCAGAAACAAAGAGATTGTGAGGCAATTCAAAAACGCGGATAAGGAGAAAGCGAAATTAGACAATAATTTATGTGCAGCTGTTTTTTATCTAGAGCAAATTCTTCCTGTACCAAAATCTAATGTTGGGTTAACTTCTCTAAACTCAAACTTTCTACATATAATTTTACGGTTTACAATATGGCTAATGGTGATGGATTTGTTATTATACTCATACCACATATGAGTCTATCGGAAAACGGGGATGCTCTGAAATAGGTAGCTGCCTAATGCAATTTATTAACTTGAACGTACAACAAGGAAAAAAGAATATTCCTTTTATTCTGACAATTGTACAGGTCAGAATAGAAACAAATTTCTTTTTTCCATGTATAACTTTTTGGCCCATAAACATGGAATTGTCATCAGACATACATTTTTAGAAAAAGATCACACAGAGACTGAAGGGGATTCGATGCACAGTGCAATTGATAGGGCTTCGAAGCATATTCCTATATTTACCCCTGATCAGTGGTATACCCTAGTCCGGACCGCAAAAAAAACCAAACCTTACTGTTCAGTATGTCCCTGGCGAAACCGACGACTAGAAAAAGGTCTCAACGCTGGCGAGCTCTGTGAAGCCGAACGAACCACACACTGTTTTCGGCGAGCGAAGTTAACGCATTTATACGTATTGTGTAAACGAATTTTATACGAAATTTGTTAAAACCAGCAAGTATAACCTACATTCATTTTTAAAGTAGTGTTTATTTAACGATCAGTCCATTCACACGTTACACTTACAATGTAATTGAGATGGGCCAAGAAGATTTTTTTGATTTAAAAGCCCTTACCAAAGACACTGTTTTAAATTGGGATAGGGCCGAAAACAATGATAAGGTATATTTTCTTAAAATTAAGGTAGTCAAAGCAAATAACAATTTACCAAACACAATTCTTTTTAAATATAATTATAATGAAGAATTTAAACAAATAAACCTAATACAAAAAGGAAGAAAAAAATTGACATTGACCTTACCAAAGTTCAGCTTAAGCAATGCCATGAAGATTTAATTCCGTTAACAAAAAAGAAATATGATCATCTCCAATTTTTGTGCAAAAAGAAAGTAATACCAGATCAGTATCATCACTTTTACCATAGTTTACCATTTTCCAGTATTCGTCAAGAATAAAAAGACGATGAAGATTCGGGATAAAATCTATAATAAGTGCTTTTTTCCACAAACACGTTTTTTCAAAATGTTTTTTTTTCAAAATGTAATTAAACAGCCGATTTTTTTTTGTAATGTTTAAATAACATGTTTGATTACCTAGTTTGTATTTTTAGAAATATATTTTTTATTTTGTTTATTAAAAAATCGTTGTTTTTTTATTGGCAAAACATAAGAATTTTATTTACTGTTGGCACTGTTTTTTACTTTTTTATAATTTTTTTTTTGTAATCAGAACTAAACTAAGTCACATATTATTTTACTTAACTAAATCTCATAATTACATAGGATATTAGTAGTGAGAAATAGGTATTCTAAGTCCATTTTTTTTCTCAGTCATATTTAAAGCTCAAACTTACGAAGAAACTAAACAAGGATTATTAGATATATTATAAAACATAGTTTTTTCTTTAAAATTAACGCGTAGTTAAACAAAAATTTAAAAAATCATCTCCTGTAAAATTACAATTTTGTGACTTAAAATAGTTCTGCATTCAATGAGCGAAATATAGTCAGTATGTTACCGAAAAATCACGTTAACCCATTCACGGACACGTCTACATATGCAGACAGACGTGCAAGGACACGCCTGCATATGAAGACGCGATTTGATCGTCCCCAGAGGCCAAGTCTTCAATTGCAGTCGTTATTAGTGTGTACTAAGGTTTAGAAAGATCTGTTGTGTCCCACTAAATACTACAATAATACTGAGAATCGTCCCACGAAGCGTATAGTATGCATATATATAACCTGCGCATGCGACAGTCAGCTGATATTTTGGCGCCAAGACTGCAAGTGCAGACAAAATCTACATAAGGTTAGACAATCAGACGTGGTTTGTGTCCCAATAGTGCACCTGTATTCGGTAAGTTTTAGAGGTAAAAAATAAGTAGTAGGGGCTCATTTTTTTTTGGAAATTGTATTTACATATGGTTTTGGCCAGTTTCAATCTGGAGTTGGCACAGTATAATATTTTGTTTTTACATGTTTTTGCTTATGCAGTTGCAGCTGTGTAGCCCGAAAATTCGTTGTGTGGTAGTTAGGTTAGGTTCAAAATTTTTTTATGTGTATAGATTTTGGTTACCAAAACAGATAAAAAACATCTCATAGCATGAGCCCCTCCTCGCCAGAAAATCTAGGCAAGTACATACTGTGAATGGACATTCTGTATTATATTAGCTACTTGTCTCGGCAGTACCAGTAAAATTCATTTTTTTTTTTGCAGAAAAATGGATGAAAAAGAAGAAGCTAGGCTGTTGATGTTTTATGATGAAGTCGAGACTGCTGAATCAGCATCGTCTAGTTCGGATGAGGCTATAGTCGACAAAGTGATGAGGATCCTTATCATAACTCTGAAAGTGGGGATGAAGACTATGTTCCATCAAATAATAGCTCTGATGAAACTCAAGAAAGTACCGCTTCTGAGAACGAGGATATCAGTTCAGCATCGAATGACTCAGAACCTTCGTTACCATCGCCAAGCTCTAATCAGTCAGACGGCGATAAGGAATGGCACAGCGACGTTGAAGACATTCCGGATTTCAACTTTGACAACGCAAATGCTGGGATCAAATTAAGATTTGATCATGTACCATCACCGCTGGAAGTTTTCAAAACTTTATGGGATGATGAAGTCATGGATCTTTTGACATCATGCATTAATGAGTATGGGAAAAAATGGAAACGACCAACTGACCCCATGCAAGGTATGCGCGAATGGCATCATTTCCGAACACCAATTTTGAAGAAATGTGTAAGTTTTTTGGGTTGTCACTTCTTCAAGCCCAAGCTGCAAAAAATATTCTCCTTGGATCCCCTTTACTATCATCCCATATTTTCCAACGTAATGACTGGAAGGAGGTATGTATGAGCAATTACTACGGGCGTTCAACTGCACCAAGGAAAAAAGAAATGTTGATCATCTGAATAAAATTATTTCTCTGCTACAAATTTGATACGCAATTATCAAAAAGCCTTTTCCCCGGAAGAGGTATTAGCACTGGATGAGTCGCTTTTATTGCACCGAGGCAAATTGAGCTTTAGTCAATATAAAAAAAATTAACGTACCAAATATGGAATTAAATTCTTTGAATTATGCTCTCCAAATGGGTACAATCATAACATTGAAATATATAAAGGAAAACAGGACGATGGAGAAGTTTCCAAGCTACAGGCATTGGTATTCAGACTAATGCAGCCATTTTTAAATAAAGGTCATCACTTGATAATGGATAATTATTATAATAGCGTGGGGTTGTCCAAAATTCTCCTTCGTAGAAAAACTCACACGACATGTACTTTGAGATCAAATCGAAAACAAAACCCAAAAGTAGTTACGACAAAAAAACTCAAAAGAGGCGACCATATTTGGAAAAGAAATGGTAAAGTGTATGTCAGCAAATGGAAGGACAAGCGCGATGTTTTGTGCATTACTACCAAATTTCACCCAACGATGATAGAGGTTTCGAATTCTTATGGGAAAAACTACAAAAGCCAAAAGAAATTCACGAATATAACATGAATATGTCAGGGGTAAACAGATGTGATCAGTTTACTTCCTATTATAGCTGCCCCAGAAAATCAATCAGATGGTACAAAAAGGTGATATTTCATCTGTTAGATGTTATAGTTATAAATAGTTTCTTGCTGTATCGAGATATCACAAAATCAAAAACAAATTTACTTCAATTTCGGGAGAGTATTGTTACGAAGTTTTCGTAACAATTATTTTTCTTTAAAAGACGGTCCTTGACGGTAGGCATCACACGGCACACTTTATGCCACAGTGGTTGCATATGGGTGAACAGACTCGGCGACGCGACAAACGTTCTAATTTCGATAAAAGTGTGCATGAGTTGCAAAAAAAGGTCAAGTCAGTCGGTCGGCAGAATGAGTCAGGGGCTCTCTCTGTTGTACTTTTACGGTACAACTCCTGGTATTTTTTATAAGTTTCCTTTGCCTTTTTCCTCTAAAACACTGGATTATGTGTAAATTCTCTTCTGGGTAATATGTACAAGTTGTACAGGTAAAGACAAACGGCCTCCTCTTTCACAAAGTGTAAATAACGTGAGATATTTTCCCCTGCTGAATACAGTGATTTGCTGTTATTTCTACGTTTGTGGTGTGGTGTCCTTATAGTGAGAAGTTTAAGGATGCCAAGTTGTTAAATAAATGCTAAGGAAACTCAAAGCTATTAATCATATCTGGTTGTTTTTTAAACAACGAAACCCATGTAACTAGTAACTACCTCAACGAATAGGTGCTTATTTGATGCTGCTATAGTATCAAATATACATGTGACGTGTGTTTGTGCCCTTGTTTATTGCGGCACTAAAGACAGGTAAAATCAAGGACCCCATCTTTAATGATATAAAAGCTATAGACGGTTGATATTGGTTTCAGTGCTCATGTTAGTGAAATACCAGGTGAAATAAAAAAGGTAAATTGAGTTGAGGTGCTAGTATGTAGTAGTGTCTGTGTTAGTATTTAAGTACAGTCCTACAACCGAGAGAACCGTAACAACGGCTGAGGGGACAGAGGCGAATTGTGTAAGAAATTCGGCTGCCTCAGTGGCGGGCGATTTTATTTTTAATTTAATAATATTATTTTTTTAATTAGAATAAATATGATAAATTCATGTGAAACAGTTAAAAATGGACTAATAATTTACACAATGATTAAGTAAAAATAATATGAAACTTATAATAAGGTTATACAAGAAGTTCGTTTTAAAATTAGATATTTATAAAGTTTAAATCGCATATTAGGAGTCAAAAATTGTATCTAGTAAAATTATATTTATATTAAAGGATATATCATATACAATTGTACACTATCGCCCATAAGTAGAGCAACGCTCTAAAATTGCAAACAAAATTAATAGTTCATCCATTACCAAAGAACTAATAGTGCATTTGGAAACTTCAATTAATTACTCAGTTGACGTATTTTGTCGATTTATTCCATAAAGTTTTATAGTGTCTTTTTGGCAGATTTGAAGAAAGGCTTCGAAAAAAACTTTTTTCTGTGTGGTTTTAGGTAAAAATGACTGATTCCATTCAAAAGAGCGGTAAAAAATACAGTCCAATCGCGATAACGTCAATTAAATAAAACATACCTCCTGAAAATATTTAATATTTGTAAATTTGTCACGAATTTGGTTTCGGATTAATAGTTTTTGCTGATAAATTTAAATTTGAATTTCTATCCGAATTAAATAATTTAAGTAAAATTTCACTGTGTTTCCAAAATGGTAATTTTCAGTCATAAAAAGAGAATATTTAAGGCAGTATTTGGCCTATTCACTGACTTGTAACAATTAACATTTTAAATAAACAAATTACCAGACCGTAATATCAAAAAGAACTAGCCATTTTTTCCCTATGGATTTTATTTTTTAAAATAAAAATTAGCTGTCCTGTTTTTGTCACTCTTGACTAGTTTTCTAGTTTTGCCAAGTCAATCTAGAACCCTGACATGTGTGTGCCAGATTAATAAAGATTAACTCTGTCCACCACACATCCCATATGTACTAGCAATAGGTTTTAACCCGGTTCTTGGTCGACGTTTTCTAAAAAATTAAATAAAATCATATATTAAACAAAAATTTAATAAATAATAATGCAAATAAATACCTAAGGCTTGTATATAATTTTCTTTGTCGCTTTCTCCGTCGCTGTCAGAAGAATCGTCATCACTATCATCGTTACCACCAGCATTCGTAATAATAAGTTGTTCGACTTTCTCCATTATTTGATCGGTCTCCCAGAATTTATTTTCAATCTGCATGACATGTTTGCAACAGTTTGCCCAGTGTAAAGGAGTTATAGACTCAATTCCGTCCTGGACTAACTGTGCCAAATTTTTCATTGCCAAATCACCTGTTGTATTGTGAGATCGAATATAATTTTTTAGTTGCGCCCAAACCAATTCGATCGGATTTAATTCGCACATGTATGGAGGTGTGCGAAGAGCAACATGCCCATGGGTCCGAATTATTCGGTCCACAACATAGTTTTTTTCATCACTGGGGGGCTTGTTTCGTTGAATTATTTCAAATAATTCCCATTTTCGTGCAGCTGGGTCGTGTTGAATTCCTTAAAATAAAATTCCTTAAATGAATAATAATTATTTTACAAAAAAAGTCGTATATAATTTCAGCACTTATAAAAAAATATAATATTTGTGGAATTTAAAAATTACCATTCTTGGTGAGCCATTCTGTCATGTCCTTTTTAATAGATGATTTGGTTGGTACTTTGTTTTCTTGAATTGAGTGGTAGGGTGCATTGTCCAGTATAATTACCGAATTTTGAGGAATATTCGGCAACAATTTTTCTTCTAACCACTTAGTAAAATTGGCTTTATTCATTTGGCCATGATAGTCGCCACTAGCTTGACCCGCTTTAAAAACAAGACCAGCGTTGTGTATAAAGCCACTTTGAGATCCGGCGTAAACAATTACTAATCGACCTGAAAATAGAAGTAAGAAGGAGAAAAACATCTAACTTTTAAATAAAATTATTTGCCGCTGATTCATATTTATTCAAATTTAACTTTATATCGTAAGTTGTGATAAGAAGTAGTAAATACGGAGAATTAAAAAAAAATCTTTTTAAAAATGTTGCTTTAAAAATTATGTAGAAATAAAAAAAAATTAACAGTATTCTGAATACGTTTCAGTACAATTTTCAAAATGAGCACACAAATATGCTTACCATTTGCTCTAATGTTGCTAACAACCCCAAAAACTTCATTGCTTTGCCAACATTTTCCGAAACTTAAGTCATTATCCACCCATGTTTCGTCAAGGTACACAATATTTCTTCCTTCTTCTCTATATTTTCTAATTGCTCTTATATATTTATAGCGCCAATGAAGAATAGCAGGTCGCTCCACCAAGATTTTTCTTTTATTTTGACACTTTCTAAAGTAAAATCCGTTAGCCTTTAAAAGCTTTCTCAAGGTTTCTCTGCTATACGGGAAATTCATAATTTCTAGTAATTTATTAACAGTGGGAACCATCTTAAGCTCTAAATAAAAATTGTTGATTGTGCGTCTTATAATTGAAAAGTCGTCAAAATCCCTTAAGAGACAGATTCGAGATTTTTTATTAGGTGGGGAAGAAAGCATTTGATCTGGATGTTCTGCCTGTCGTTTCATATCTTCTTTATGAATTTGACTTACTCTATCTTTAGAGACTCCAGTATACAGAGCAACTCGATCAATCTTTCTTTTAAGAGGCAATTTAAATGCGTTGGCTAGAGCTTCTTCCTCGCAAACCCTATAAACATTTGCTATTATCTCCCTAGATTGACCGCTTAATGCCTGTCTATGTAAGAATTGGTTTCTTTCCATAATGAATAATTCAAAGTAAAATTAAAGTAAAAATAAAGTAAAAGTAAAATAAAAATTACTTCAAAACTCTAGAAATAAATATACCATTTTACTTATAAAAATCGTATTTGGTAGCTTAATCTATACTTACTTTATTTTCCGCTAAATTCGTAATCAAGGAAAATAAAATATCTAATGTCTTTAACAAAAAAAAACAACCCACAATAACCAATAATAGAAAAAAAAATCGCAAATAACAAGAACAATAACAAGAGCAACAACAACAAATGACGCTATTCGCAAATTAATAAACGCCGAAATTGCAAAATCGTCCAAAATCTCTACGCGCGCCTATGACAAGATAACCAGACAAGGAGTCTTTAAACCTAAAATATAGAAATGTATCGCGTGCCAAACAACCATTGTAGGTCACGTGTATGGCTGGACGAATCAGGAGACAGATACGAAACGTCGCCGCTCGGGGCCCGCCTCCACTGAGCACCTGCAAGATCATCTGTGCGGTCTGTTGCCAGCAGACTTTTTCGGGTAATGAAAGAATTATGATGTTGGTGATTTTCGCCTTGGCTACATAAATCATGCAGATTACGTATGTGTATTAAGTATAATTTTTAATACAGACTGCGTGTTTTGGTGAAGTGTTATAAAATATGTAATTTTAAGTTAGAAAAAAGTAATAATAAATATATAAGACATATTAGTATAATAAATTACGAGAAGAAGTGGCAACGTTGCAAAAACGAAAATATGTTTTTGCCGCATTCTTTCCGCGAGGGTTCTTTCAGTTGTAGCACTGTATACGTCTTGAGGCTAGGAAAATTAGCTTAAGAATGAAATAATAAGGCATTTTTGTTTTGAACCGATGTCTTTGGGCATTGTAATTAGAAGGTAAATAAATATTAAAATTTATTAATATTAACAAACAAAGTTTAGTTTTATTTGACAAATTAACCTGTAGGTTATCTTCCGAGTAGTGACGAGTGGTGTTCTCATTTAAGTATACTCAGCACAATGTAGTCTGCTGCTAGACCACAACAAAAAGTTAGGGTCTACCCTAGATTGAGTGTATTAACCAAAGAAAGATTAGTACACCCAATTCAAGTATCATTAGGGGATTACTTGGGATTCCAAACAATTTGAGAGACGGAAGAAAACTGGTGAACCAAGGTGCAGCAAAAGCTGCAAAAGTTTCTGTCCCTGCGGCACACTTTACAGCTGAGGAGACTTGATTGTACCTGAAGTTCTACATGTCTTAGAAAAAATACCAGTCCCGCCCAACTCTAAACGCAAAAGTCATTTCCTGCGATGCCGGGAGTGTTCTAAGCATGACAAACGCGGGCAGACATCATGGAGATGTAAGGTTTGCGAAACGCATCCCCCATTGTGTGTTGGGCAATGCTTTGAAAATGTTGATTCCAATAAATGAATTTCGGTTTTTGTAATACCTATGTTATAAGCATACGAATTAATATTTTTGTAGTTTCTTACTTTTGTGAATAAAAACTTTTATTTTTATAGATGATATATTATTTCGTAGTACCTATGCAACCTTTCAATAAATATATTGTCTGCATAAGCAGTCTTGTCCCTATATAACGCAAGTTGTTATCCAAAGGGACAGGTCTGCAATAGCAGTCTGGCTGTTTCTTTACGAAAAAACACCACAAACAAAAAAATTCTAACTGACATAAAAAAAATGTCCCAGGAAGACCCCAAAAAATTTTGTTTTGTCCGCGAATGGGTTAAAGAAATTATTTCTTTTGGGTGTAACACTACTTATGTCAGTAAGAATATAATATATAGATATACTCGTAAAAAAACGTGACACTATTTCCATACTTAATAGATAGAGTCGACATTAAAGGCTAAAATTATTTAAATATTTTAACATCAGCTCCAACAAAAAACGGGATATATACATGTATCGCCGCATTTCACATGTATCGGCTTAGCAGAGGGATACAAAAAGATTAAACGATATCAAAGAGGATTTAAATACTGAGTAAATGCGCGCCTAATTCTGAATGTCTCTCATACCACCCAAAAACATCCCCAAGTCTCCCGCTTACCACCCACCTATAACAAAATGACCTCATCACAATGTATCCCGTTGGAACAGATTGAAGAGTGTGAATCAACTTTCCATGTTTTAAAGTCGCGCGCTCATTGGTCGACGGGGAAAATAAAGCCCTTTTACTTTGTCGTTCGTTTCGTTGTTTAATTTGTGTCAGTTAGGATGTTAATTCGAGAATTTATCAGTGAGGGGACATTGGTTTTTGTACAAAGGGTAAATATTTATCGGGATATTTGCAGTTTTTTACAATTTAAGATTTGAGGGCGATTTTAAACTATTACGATCTGGAAAATCATACCAGCTAGGAAGAAAAAGTACATATACATATTTAATTATACGGTGATTATACCCTCAGTTTCTAATTGACGAGAAAAAAATTAATGGATTAAAAATCTTGTACAGTCGCGATCGGGCTATTCCTGTAGTCGGTCGGTGTTTATTTAGATCTCCGAACGTAGAACTACCTTCGATTAAGGAATTTCTAATACATAGTAGTATAGTAAATCTGTCAAATTTGTGACGAAAAATTACCGCAAATACACACTTTTTTTTTGCGGAAGTTATTAAAAGAGCATACAAAAAGCTTAACTTGAAATTTGTGACCTCGACGCGTACCGGGTTTTTGAAAAAACTCAAAAGTTTTTTGGGTTTCATTTATCTCGGGAATGGTAAGTTTTTGAAAAAAATAGTAAGAAAATTTGGAAAAATTTGCTCAAAACTCTTTTCATTAAGTCCACTTGCTGCGATGAAAACTACAAAAAGTAGATAGCACCAAAGTACCCAAAAAACTGTTTTTGTCGCTTTTTGGGATAAAAAAGATGTATTTATTGCAACATTGTCAATGAAAAAGTTGTTCGTCTCAAAAAAACCCACAAAATTCATTGTAAAAATTTTCTTGGCCGATAAACCATTCCCTAGTTGTATCGTGTACAATAACGACCATTTTGCTTTGTATGATAAAATCGAGTTTTTTCATACTCAAAATATTTAAAATTGTTCTTCCATATTTACAACTAGCTGAATGCCCGCGGCGTTGCTCGCGTGAAAATAAAAGAAAAGTCGAAAAAGGCCTCCAATTATAATAGTAAATGCAACCCACAATACACAAAAATAAAATCCGAAGCCTCGCCTCATTGATAGTACCACAGATTTAACTAGCTACGCTCGAGCGTAGCTAGTTAAATCTGTGATAGTACACGCAACCCACCATTTGCCACGCCGTTTTTCTTGAGGGCAAGGGGCGCGATTAATATAATATAATTATTATAAAACCAAGACAAAAATATTCTTAAAAATGATTTGTTAGATGCAGAGCGAGCGGTACGCCCCCTTAGTTCTCGAGGTCACAGGTAACAATTTTCCCATTTTTTACCCCTTATCACTGAAATTTGGAAAAATCCGTTCTTATCCGGTGCCTACATTATAAAAGGAACCCGTTGACAAAATTTCACGTTTCTAGCGATTGTAGTTTGGGCTCTGCGATGATGAGTCAGTCAGTCAGGACAAACTTTTTATACCGGGTGGCGCATCGAAAACGAAACAGAGCCAATTACGGGCAGTCCATTAACTTTTGAAAAAAACGCTCGGACCGGTCGATTTTATTTTCGAGGGGACACTTAATAATCACAAAATCACTTTCCCACCTACAACCCCCTAAGCGGGGGTGGCACTACCCCTAAAATCTTAAATGGGAAGGGGGATCGAGTGATACCTCATTGGAAAGGTCTTTTAATTCTCTTTACAAGGGTACTTGGTTTGAGGCAATTTAAGTAAGTACTTTTTAAAATTTTCGCATTTAAACCTTAAAAGGTAATTTTTAATATTTTTACTTTATCATAGACTACTAAAGGTACTTTTAAGAAAAATAATGCCAGGCAGTAGGACAATAACTAATGACTAATAACTCAATGTTTTCTTATGAATTATACTTACACGATTTTATTAATTTTATTTTTTACTGGTCTTAATCCCATATCACCAAATAAACTTACCTATAACCAAATTACCAAACCCATTGGTATTTTTTTGAGTATATGTTTTTCTGTCAATATTGACAATATTTTAGCGTTTTTTGTAAATGAACAATTGTGTAAAACATTGAACTTTTGGATAGAAAGGTCAAGCAAATTATATTATCTTTAGAAATACAAATTGCTCACGTTTATTAAAAATATCACCGAGTTACCTTACCCTAATTATTTTTAATATTACATCTTCATCTTTTTTAAATTAAAATTAAGTCAGTTACTATAATGACAATTCGACAAATGAAGGAATAAAATTTATTTTGTAATTTCATCCAACATTTACTACACAAAAAGAATTCCCTTTTAGTCTCGCTTTCGATTAATGACTATAATTTAAAATAACACATGTGTGTTCAGCTACATATAATTTCGACGAAGCATTTAAACGAAATTCCCAAGTGACTAACCGCTCTTTGTCTTGTTCTATTTTAAACCAAAAAATATTTATATCTAGGAAATAATATTCTTTAGGAATTATATATACAGTGCTTTTCTTTGAAGTCCCTCCCCCCATTTATTTTTTGAACGGGTCAAAAAAAAATTTTGAAACTTGGCATAAGTAACTTGGTCTATATATACTATTTTTCACTGTAAACTAGGTAGTTGTAAATTCCAAGATGGCGGCTGGGCGACATCTTGAGAAAAAATTTTAACTAGAAAGGGGGATCGTGTGGTACCTCATTTTAAAGGTCTCAATGAGTGCTTTATAACCCTGAAATATTAGACCCATATCTTAACTCGTTTCAAAATGGCGGCCTAATAAAAAAGTATTTTTTTTTATTTTAACGTTTTACATTTTTATGATTTTTGAATAGGTAAAAATCAGTGTACGAAAATAAATGCGTCACTATTTTATTTTGACATAAAAACGACAGTTCTAAATGTCAAAATAACACATAAGCGCCATCTTGAATAAATGCATTAAATAGAAATCTTGTGTTACCTCATTTAAAAGGTTTTATTGAGTACTTTTAATATTTATTACATGGACTCGGTGGACTCCGTTTTGACCTGTCTAAAAGTAACAGCCAAAAAAATACACTGTTGCGATTTTATTAACGTTTTTAATAGAATACAATGAAATACTAATTTACAATTAGCAAATAAACAATTTATCAAAAGAAAAACAATATTTAATTTAAAAGATGCTGGAAATGATTTCCTTGTACCTCTTGACACATAAATAACCTATCTGAAAATTCACGTCGAACATTTTCAAATACATCTGCCTCAATATTTTGACAAATGTTACTGATTCTTTGTCGTAGCTCAAAAATTGAGGCAGGTTCTGTTTCTTATACCTTTTGCTTTAGGTATCCCCACAAAAAAAAGTCTAGCGGCGTTAAATCTGGTGACCGAGCTGGCCATTCAATAGGACCCCGACGACCTATCCAACGACCAAAATAATTATCATTTAAATCATTTCTCACATTCCTGGCAAAATGCGGAGGAGCACCATCTTGTTGAAATGTAATTTCCATGTCAAATTCATGTACATTAGCCTCAACAATTTCTGTTATGAGAGGATCGATAGCATTTTCCAGCATATTTAAGTACAATTCACCTGTTAAATTTTCTTCTAAAAACAGCGGCCCTACGATATGATTCACTAATATTCCTGCCCATACATTGATTTTTTGCGGATACTGAGATCGGGTTTCACGAAAAATGTGTGGATTGGTATCACTCCAATATCGACAATTTTGTCTGTGGACATTACCATTTAAAAAAAAAGTACATTCGTCGCTAAAACAAATGTTGCGCACGTACGTAGGTTGCCTTTCTACTCTCTCTGCCATAATTTCACAGAATTGCACTCTTCGGTCAGGATCATCTTCAGTCAGTTGATGGACAATTTGGATCTTGTATGGGTGAAACTTATTTTTTTTTAAACTCTCTATGCCGTCGAAGTTAAAACTTCACAGATATCAGCAACAGTTGGAGTAGAATGTTGGGGATTTTCTATTATTTCGCCAATTATTTGGACTTGCTTTTCTTCTGAAATAGACATATGGCCTGGGCGTTTTTTATCCTGGACAGTACCAGTAGTTACACAGTACATTTATTTACAAGTTTCCTTAAATATTTACGGCAAATAGGACGATCAGGAAAACGTTCGTTGAAAACCCTTTCAGTCTCATGAAAATTACGCGTTGCTCCATAAATAAAAATTGCTTCTACTTTTTCCTCCAATGGACGATAACTAACCATTTAAAAAAAAACAATAAATTCAAACTGCCAAACACACTAAACAATATCTAACAATGACCGATACAAGAGTAATTTACCGGTTAAGGAAAAATATCTTAAAATTTTTTTTCGAGTTTTTTTAATAGCTATTTGGTTTTTGGAATGTCTAAATAATGTTCAATAACCTTTAACGTGAAATGTGACATACGAGGGCGGTTCAGTAAGTCTTTAGAAACCAAAAAGTTAATCTTTAAATCCAAAATTCAAAAATTATAAATTATTTGTATATTATTATTAAAAACGTTAATAAAATCGCAACAGTGTATTTTTTTGGCTGTTACTTTTAGACAGGTCAAAACGGAGTCCACCGAGTCCATGTAATAAATATTAAAAGTACTCAATAAAACCTTTTAAATGAGGTAACACAAGATTTCTATTTAATGCATTTATTCAAGATGGCGCTTATGTGTTATTTTGACATTTAGAACTGTCGTTTTTATGTCAAAATAAAATAGTGACGCATTTATTTTCGTACACTGATTTTTACCTATTCAAAAATCATAAAAATGTAAAACGTTAAAATAAAAAAAAAATACTTTTTTATTAGGCCGCCATTTTGAAACGAGTTAAGATATGGGTCTAATATTTCAGGGTTATAAAGTACTCATTGAGACCTTTAAAATGAGGTACCACACGATCCCCCTTTCTATTTAAATTTTTTTCTCAAGATGTCGCCCAGCCGCCATCTTGGAATTTACAACTACCTAGTTTACAGTGAAAAATAATATCTATAGACCAATTTACTTATGCCAAGTTTCAAAAATTTTTTTTGACCCGTTCAAAAAATAAATGGGGGGGGGGGCTTCAAAGAAAAGCACTGTATAAGCCATATTATAAAACATATGTAAATAATATCAGTCAAAAATGTAGACCTATACGTGGTCATTAAAAACTACGTTCTTTTAATTTTTTAGGGTTTTGTCAGTCCCAAAACCTAAAAATTATTACCTTTAATATGTACTTTCTTTAATTAATATTATACAAGATGTAAAAGACGGAAGGTTGAAAACATCTGAACTGAAAATACCACAGTCCAAAACATGTGAATTGACCTAAACATACCTTAGTCCAAAAGTTTATAGTTCGCAAAATACAAGGTGTCAAAATTACAATTTTATCTTTCCTTATTGCTTTACAAGCATTTCAAATTTTCGCATAAAACTTGTTTTAAGAAGATTTTCTAGTAAGAAAAACTAAAGTTTATAATTTTTTTATGGCCACACTTTTAGAGGGTGCCACTTACAGCACAATTTCGATAAATAACATATTATACTTTTTTGTGCTATCCTGCATAAAACAACTGACCGAAAAATCTTATTTTCTCCTATCTCCGCAACCACATGGGTGGAGCGAAAAAAACATTTTTTGAAACTTAAAATGCCTATATGCGGAAAAGTTGCGTTTTGTTATTACAAATTGGTGTGCAAAATTTCAGATTTCTACGACGTCACCTTTGACTGCCCAAATGACCTTGAAAACTTCCAAGTTTAGCGCAAGCTTGCGATAGAACAGGCGTATCCGATAGATCTGCCGCAATTATTGTAAATGCAGCTCTAACAGACATGGGAATTTTAACCAAAGAAGACCCCTCCAAGATCGTCGATCAAAGCAAAATAAGAAAAGAGAGAACAAAAGCGCGTAGTGACCTAAAAAGAAAAGATAAGGAAATATCACTTCCATTATATGGTCTATATTTTGACGGACGGAAAGACCAAACAATAATTCAAGTCAAAGGCGAAAATACATGTTCAAGAAAAACGATAATAGAAGAGCATATTGTACTAGTATCGGAACCAGGATCCACGTATTTAGGTCATGTAACTCCAACTCCTGGTCATTCGACCAGTATTAAAAAAGGCATTTTAGAATTCCTAGAGAAAAACATGGATCTTTCTAAACTTCAGGCTATTGGATGTGATGGTGCAGTAGTCAATACTGGTGTAAAAAACGGAATATTGAGACAAATTGAAGTTTCTTTTGGACGACCTTTACAATGGTTCGTTTGTTACATGCAAACGAACTTTCTTTGCGTCATTTACTGTAAAATTTGGGCGGCGGTACTATTGGGCCTAAAGGATATAGCGGCGAAATAGGAACATATTTGGAAAACTGCCTGTTAAAAAGTTTGAAAAAATCGAAACTACTTTGGCTGCAATTACTCCAAGTGAACTTAGTACCGACCAGCAATACCTTTATGAAATCTGTACTGCAATTTCGACAGGAAACATTTCTTTGAGTTTGTCGCAGAGAGGACCAGAGAAATTGAATCATTCCAGGTGGTTAACTACAGCCAATCGAATTTTGAGATTATATGTTGGTACCGAAAATCGATCAACAAATCTTAAAATTTTAACGCAATATATTATGAAAGTGTATGCTGTTTCATGGTTTGAAATTAAATCTAAACCTTCCTGTAGGCATGGCAGCAAACATGTTTTTGGAATTATTCAAAAATCCAGATTCTTACCAGAAGAAATTAGAAATATTATTGATCCTGTCATTCAAAGAAACGGGTACTTCGCTTACCCAGAAAACATGTTGTTAGCTATGCTCTCTGATAGTAGAAAAGCAGTAAGAGAATTAGGTTTAAGAAGACTGCTAAAATGTAGACAACACAAGCCATTAGGAATAAAAGTACATGAGTTTAAGGTACCCTTATTAAAATTCAAGGCCACGGACTATATTGACCTAATTGATTGGCAGTCGATAACAATTACCGAGCCTCCCCTTACAGTGTCGATTTCCGATAGTAGCCTTATGGAAATGATCTCAGAAGTTCCAAGTGAAATTGACATTTTAAAGTCTCCATGCCATTCACAAGCAGTGAAACGCTGCGTCAAATTGGTAACTGAAGCATCAACTGCAGTCTGTGGCTTTAATGCACGTGATGGTTATATAAGGTCCAAAATAGCTTCTAGAGCCGCATTGCCAATATTTGAAACAAAAAGTCAATATTAAAAAGTTTTAGAGAAATAAAAAAATTATGAGCATATATAGTGGTGAAATGTGGGCGGGCGGGCGGTTGGAACTCGAGTTGCAGCCACCTTCAGGTGGTGAGTTCTGGGTTATTTTCTTCTAAAAAAGTAGTTTCAATAAAATTTTAAAAGGAAATAAGCCAAGAGCTGCATAGAAATTTGGAAAAATGTTATTTTTTTTTTAAATATTCATGCCTCGTTGGGCAGTCAAAGATAAGGTCACACCAAACCCAGATTTTGCGCAGTAATCAGCGGTTTGAAAAGGCAACTTTTTCAAATATAGGCATCGCCATATCTCACATATAAAAAAATCGGCCATTTTCACTCTACACCTACTAGATAGTGTTGCGATGGTCTTCAATTTTTATCATAATTTATAATAATAATAATAATAATAATAATAATAATAATAATAATAATAATGTTTTATAAACAACTAATTTAATTTTTTAAACAACTGTTTCCCAAAACGTAAGGTTTCCTCTTGGCCATACAAGACCAAGCTATTCCAATTAGAAACTACTTGAAGTGCATTATTTCGGATCCTTCAGTACAGAGTGACAAATGTCGATATGGATGCCAAGTGACAGAATCCATCCAACACATAACGGGAGGATGTCAAACGTTTGCCCAAACTGAGTATAGGGTACGTCATGACTGCGTGGGAAAAATACTGCACCAAGAACTTGCAGTTAAACTGAACCTCTTGAGGACGGACAAAGTTCCATATTACAATTATACTCCAGAGCCAGTTCTTGAAAATGACGAGTATAAATTGTACTGGGACCGAACTGTTCTCACCGACCAAAGAACTGTCAACAATAGACCAGATCTTATCCTGCTGGATAAGCGACTAAGGAGAATCACGCTGATTGACGTTGCTATACCTAATAACAATAACCTCCAAGGAAAATACAACGAAAAGATCATCAAATATCGAGATCTTGAAGGGCAAATCAGACGGCAATGGGAGATGGAGCATGTTCAAACAAGTCCGATAATAATCTCGTCAACTGGACTTATACCAAAAACCCTTGTAGAGAACCTCAAACAACTGGGACTAAGTGAGCACCACTACAAAAACATGCAAAAAGCGGTGCTACTGGGGACAGCACGGGTCGTCAGAAAGTTCATGGGTACAGAAGACCGAACACCATCCAGGGCCCGACAACCTGGAAAGGGTCCCCTCGGAGCTTAATCCTTTTGATATCTTAGATATCTGGGATAAGTGAATGTTCCCCGTAAAACAGGAGTGTGATTGCCGCAAGGCAAAAATCATAATAATAATAATAATAATAATAATAATAATAATAATAATAATAATAATAATAATAATAATAATAATAATAATAATAATATTAATAATAATAATAATAATAATAATAATAATAATAATAATAATAATAATAATAATAATAATAATTAAAATAATAATTAATAAATTCAAAATCAGATCACCCAGATCAGCAATACCCCACGAAAGAACAAATTCAAGATTTTTGGGCCAACCAACTTGCAACTCAAACAACATGCAATATCAACGCAAGCTGGGTTACTGAAGAGAAACAAAATAGTAATAAATATAACCAGATGGAACATCGACCATTCACTATCGAGGAAGTCAACCAGATTATCCAAAAACTGCATAATTGGAAATCACCTGGCCCAGATGGAGTTCATAACTTTTGGCTAAAGAAACTACGGAGTGTGCATCCTAAACTCTCAGAATTAATTAACCACGTTATTCTTAACCCACAGGAAATGCCAGCGTTCCTAACGCAAGGAGTAACCTATCTACTGCCTAAAGACCAGAACAACACACAAGATCCGTCTAAGTACCGACCGGTAACGTGCCTACCTACTTTGTATAAAATTATCACTTCATGTTTAACACAGCGCATTTATCAACACTGTGAGAAAAACAACATCATATCCGCACAACAAAAAGGATGCGCTAAAGGGTCTATGGGCTGTAAAGAACAACTTATTATCGACTCTGTCATCAACAACCAGGCATATCACAATAAGAGAAATATTTTTACTGCCTACGTCGACTATAAGAAAGCCTTCGACTCAGTACCACACGAATGGCTTATAAACATATTAAAAGTGTATAAAGTTGATGGTAATACTTTGTCTTTTCTAGAGAGCGCTATGACAAGTTGAAGAACAACGATCCAGCACGAAGTACAGGGTAAAAGCACAGTAAGTACAAACAACATTCCAATTCGAACAGGAATCTTCCAAGGGGACTCACTGAGCCCATTATGGTTCTGCCTTGCTATGAATCCTCTTTCGAACCGTCTTAACTCTACCAACTATGGGTTTAGCATCCGAGATAATAACACCGAGATTGCAAAGTTAAATCACTTACTGTATATGGATGACTTAAAAATAATGGCTGCAACTAGGAACCAGCTAAACCAAATGCTGCATATAGTAGAAGAGTTCTCCAACGACATCGGCATGCAATTTGGACTAGATAAATGCCGTACTCTCAATATAATCCGAGGAAAAATTCAGCCAGGAGAATATCAGATGCAGAATGTCCAGACCATCGAGGCCATGGGCGAACACGAAATTTACAAATACTTGGGGATGAAACAATCACAAACGATTGAACAACAAACAATGAAATGCGAACTGACTAACGAGTTTGTGAAAAGGGTAAGACAAGTTTTGAGAACCAATCTCAACAGCAAAAATATGTTTAAGGCCCTTAACTCCTACGCATGTTCAGCTCTTAGTTATTCTTTTGGGGTAATTAATTGGAGTAGGACAGACATAGAAAGGCTACAAAGAAAAGTGAGGACCCTACTTACTAAAACGCACAACCACCACCCTCGAAGTGCCACTGAAAGAACAATGCTTCCCCGCCATCTTGAAGGAAGAGGATTAATAGATCTGGGTAAACAACTTGAAAAACAAATCACTAACTTAAGATCCTATTTTTACAGGCAAGGAGAAAATTCCACGCTGCATCGCGCAATAAATCAAATAGACAATTCCACTCCTCTACAACTTAAGAGCGAGGAAGCGCGCAGCTACCATCATACGGACCAGGAAAAACTCCGCATCTGGATGGAGAAGCCCCTTCATGGGCGGCATCCTAATGAGATCAGCCAAAATCATGTCGACACTGCTTCGTCGAACTATTGGTTGGTATCAGGCAAGATGTTTCCAGAAACCGAGGGCTTTTTACTCACCATCCAAGATCAGGTTATACCAACAAGAAATTATCTCAAGCACATCGTCAGAGATCCGTCCGTACAAAACGACAAATGCCGGTATGGATGCCAAACATCAGAGACAATCCAGCACATAATAGGAGGATGTCAGGCCTTTGCAGCGACAGAATACAAAGAACGGCACGACTCAGTTGGGAAAATTTTACATCAAGAGTTGGCAATGAAGTTGGAACTTATTACAACAGAGAAGGTTCCGTATTATAAATATACTCCAGAACCCGTAGTGGAAAATGACCGATATAAGTTATATTGGGACCGCAGTGTACTTACCGATCAACATGTAAGGCATAATAGACCAGATCTTATTTTAATAGATAAAATTTCCAGGAAAACAACTCTAATTGACGTAGCCATACCGAACAACAAATAATAATAATAATAATAAATAATAATAATAATAATAATAATAATAATAATAATAATAATAATAATAATAATATTAATATTAATAATAATAATAATAATAATAATATTTTAGGTAATTTTGCTCTAAATATGGGCCCACATAGTGGAGCTCCCAGAACTGTACATATAGCTGAAGTAGAAGAAAATGTATTAGATGCTATCGTTGAAAATCCTACACTTGGGGTTAGAAATTTAGCTCGAGAATTTTCCCAATGTACAGTAAATAAGATTTTACAAAAGGATACCACCTGCAAAAAGCATATCGTTTAGTCGCGAATGATTACCCCGCAAAGATAGAATGTTGTACATGGCTCTTAAGGAAGTTTAATAACATTATTTTCGGACAAAGCAGGATTTCGAACAGATGTGCCAATTACCTCGCTTGATTTTCACATTTATGTAGACGTAAATCCTCGTGCAATAAGCCAAAACTCACCACCAAGTAGAATTTCAAATTAATTAACCCATTAGTGCATATAGTCCCCCATAAGGGAATCTCCAAAATATGGCAACACTGCTTGTCGACTTGCAGGAATAGACATTAAAATATTGTTTTTATTTACTTCGGTAGTCTGTTGACGAACTTTGAACGAGCTAGTCGTACTCCAGTGCCATATTGTATTTTAATTTGTATTAGGAAAACAGCATGGACCCTAGTTTATACACAACAGCACGTGGCGGGTAAGTATTGTTTTATTTTTGAGTAATATTTTGAAACTTAACACCATAAAATTTGGTTAAAATCAAAAACAAGGCATTTAGTTTTGTATATGTCTTTATCTTATAATTAAATTTGTTTTCAGATTGAGTCTTCATGAATTACTGCTAGAATTAGAAGATGATGAGCCCGAAAAACTCTCCATTCACTTATTTCCTCCCGATGAAGAATACAGGGTGGTCCGGTTTCGATGGCGAAAAATTAAATGGCCGACGGAGAACGACAAAATAATAAGTTTGCTATTATAAATAATATTCGAAAATTGATTCGTTAAAATATTACAGGGTGTCAAAATTCTAATTAAAAAAATTAATTTTTTTTATTTTTCTTAAACCACTTTAGATATTTTAATAAAATTTGGCACGTTTAGACAGTTAATCAAGACGCATCTTCTTGTGCAAAAATTATTAATTTTATTTACCAGTGGCGTGTGTGCGGGCCGACCTTCATACAATTTTAATTAATTTTAATTAAAAAAATGATGCGCTACTGTTTTTTTTTTAATTTCTTTTTTTATGAAATCCTTGTTTAATTTAAAATAAAAAACATCTCTTTACTTTTTGTCGTACGACACACCGCTGATTTATAAAAACACTTAAGAAGATAACACATTTAAATTCGTTTAAAAACAATAACAAAATAAAAACAATTAATAATTAAAGAAGTTGTTCAAAATGCAGCCCACCGACCTCAATACATTTTCTACACTGAGTTATTAAGGAGTTTATTGCAGCCAGTACCACAAAATTTAGATTTTGCATGTCATTACATGCTTCCTGAATTCTTAAGATTAAATACGGGATTAGCGTTAACTTTATCCTTAATGTTTCCCAAACGTAAAAATCTAGTGGATTAAGATCCGGTGACCTGGGTGGCCAGGGTATTGGTCTAATACCATTTTGATCATTAATATCATTCCTCCCTAACCGGCCAATCCACCTTCGAGGGTAATTATTATTAAGCCAGTTTCTTACACCTATTCCAAAATGTGGGGGGGCTCCACCCAGTTGTATCCAACTTTCATGTCTCAAATTAATGGGTAAATCCTTAATGTAGTCCGGCAGACTATTATTTAAAAACTCCAGAAATAGTTGTGAGTTTAGCCTTGGAGGTAGGAAATGCGGACCACAAACATTATCACGAATAACGCTCAACCAAACATTAACGGAAAATTCATTTTGAAACGATCTTGGCCGAATTGCATGAGGATTCTGTTGTGCCCAAACATGAATGTTATGAAAATTTATCACTTCGCGTCTTGTAAAATAAGACTCATCCGTCCAAAGTATCTTATGTAAAAAGTCGGGATTTTCCTTTGTTGAGTTTAAAAGCCACTGACAAAATCTTACTCTCTCTTCAGCATCACCAGGGTGTAAACCCTGAACAGGCTGTAGGTGATGCCTGTGGTCAGCGTGTAAGGTTCGCAATATTTGAGATTTAGGAATTTGTAGTTGTTGAGCTGCCTTGCGAAAGCTCAGCCTTGGATTATTATCAAAAGTGCGCAGTACACGATTTTTATTATTATTTCTCTGGTTTCGGTATTGTTCATTATTACTACGTAGACCAAAATTCCTTAAATTTTGAGGTGTTCTAATGAACACGCGAGCATCTGGAATTCTTCTATTTGGATACCGTCTTCGATATTCACGAACTGCCGCTTCCGCATTTCCATCACAAAATCCATAACAAAAATGAATTTCAGTATTCATTACTTGAAAAACGCATTTTTCACAATACTTTTAACAACACTGTTAACAATAGCAAAATTAATAAGTTAACCAATGCAATAATTTGACTTACTTAAATAATTAACTGTCATAATAAGATAGAAACAAACCGTCTTTTGTTTTATGCATGCATTGCCTTCTTGCCGGTATTATTATATTCATTATTTATTTGAATTTCGGAATCCAGATTCTTGTGTCTTTTTTAGAACCCAACAGATTAATTTAGTCTTTAATTAAATTTAGTATTTTCATATTTTTTGGTTAATGAAAAAAAATCAGCATTTATAAAAATTTATTTTTTTTTACTCGCAAACAGTGTGTCGTATGACAAAAAGTAAAGAAATATTTTTTATTTTAAATTAAACAAGCATTTCATAAAAAAAAAGAAATTAAAAAAAAACATTGGCCCATCATTTTTTTAATTAAAATTGTATGAAGGTCGGCCCGCACGCACGCCACTGGTGAATAAAATTAATAATTTTTGCACAAAAAGATGCGTCTTGATTAACTGTTTAAACGTGCCAAATTTTATTAAAATATCCAAAGTGGTTTAAGAAAAATAAAAAACATTGATTTTTTTAATTAGAATTTTGACACCCTGTAATTTTTTAACGAATCAATTTTCGAATATTATTTATAATAGCAAACTTATTATTTTTTCGTTCTCCGTCGGCCATTTAATTTTCCGCCATCGATTTAACGGATGAAGACAGCGATAAATCGGATGATGAACATGAGGCTAACCCAAACCATTTGGGAGCGGCAATATTGACAAGAGAATGTGAAGCAGTTATTTACACCAGAAGAGCAGCAGAATATGATTCCGAAGATGACCTTCCCTTTTCTCATTTTGTAAAAAAAACTAAAACACAAGCAGAAACCTCAACAAAGAAAAACAAGCTTGGAAAATCAACTCAAACATTACAGAATTGGAATATCGAAGGGCCGTCTTTTATTATAAATTCCACGTGTGTCTGTATGCATCTCAAAAAAATTTAAATATAAATTTATGTCATCACGAACTGTATGTTGTATTCGGTGCTTTAGCTCTTTATGGGTATGCTAAATATCCAAACAAACGAATGTATTGGGGAGCTAATAATGATATTCCAAAAATATTAGCAGAAAGTATTCGCCTCAACCGTTTTGAGACAATATTACGGAATTTGCACATGAACGATAATTCCAAAATAGATAAGGATGATAGACTTAAGTAAGCTTCTATAAGCTTCGACCGGTTATTGGGCGGCTAAATGAAAATTATAGGAAGTACGGAGGTCTTGCTGAAAAACTAAGTATTGATGAGAGCATGATTCCTTATTATGGAAAACATTATGCGAAACAATTTATTAGGGGGAAGCCCATAAGATTTGGATTCAAAAACTGGTCTCTTTGTACCAGCAATGGGTATCTTTTAGCTTTTGATATTTATATGGGCAAACAAAATAATTTAACTTATTCCGAGAATAAAGAATATGGAATAGGAGGCCACGTTGTCTTATCCCTAATTCAACAAGCTACAATACCACCAAATAAAAACTATCAATTTTACTTTGATAATTATTTTACTTCGTTAAAATTACTTAGTCGATTGTCTCAGGATGATTACTGTGCCACAGGTACTTTACATGAAAATCGAGTAGAAATTAGCCCACTAAGGTCAAAGCAAGAATGGAAAACTGAAAAAAGAGACTCCTGTCATAAGTCTGCATGTCAAGATGTTGTAGTTGTCCAATGGAAGGACAACAAAGTTATAGCAGCTGCTTCAAATTTTGACGTATTTGCAAATAAAACAGCTTTACGTTACTGCAGAGAAACTAAATCTAAGGTAAATGTTCCACAGCCAGGCATAGTATATAATTATAATAGAAGGTTGGGTGGAGTAGATAAATTAGACAACATGGTTGCCAACTATAGGACTCGAATAAGACAAAGAAAATGGTGGTGGCCAATTTTTGCCTATTTTTTTGATGTGTCCATAGTAAATGCGTGGCTACTTATGAGAATAATTCACCATGAGGATCCCATAAGTTCCTCTTTAGTTATATTTCGAAGAAACATAGCCCTAGCTTTGCTGCATTCATATGGCGTAAAGTCTGTAAAAGGGAAACTAAGACCAACCTTACAAATTTTGTTTGTGTAAAATGTAATGCGGGCTTACACCCCAAAATATGTTTCAAGGCTTATCACACTAAATAGGCATATCAAAGAATACATTTTTTCTTGATTATCAGAATATTTTCAGAATTTTTATTTTGTTATTTTTAGCATAATGTCCCTCATAAGGGAGCTGTTCTGTTTTTCAAATGTATACATTTCTAGTTTTTGTTCACATTTGCCTGTTTATTTGAAGTACACTAAACAAATGTTTAATAAAAAATTAATGTGTTTCTTATTCCATCCTACTTCATGCACTAATGGGTTAATGTCCACAAAAATAGAATATTATTTATTAGGTTTAAAATTATTGTTTAAAATTGTTATATATATATATATATATGTTATATCCAATTTTCCCACAACAAATGTCACCTTCACAAAGTCACCCAGTCCTTGGTTCTCACCGGATCAAATAACACTTATCTAAACCAGATAAGTCACTTCCCAGACGCCGGATCAGCAGACACCCACACACACGGTCAACCAAGATGCCTGTTCCCACTGAATCGGCATATTTTACGTATAAATAGGATGACAAAAACCATTGTATAAGATTTTATTAGATTAGACTCTTTAAGTTAAGTCATGATACTGTAATTTTTGAAACTTATAATTTTATAATAAAAATATTTTTTAAAAAAGTAATTTTTAAATCAGTGATATAACAATTGGCGCAGTCGATAGTAGGATCTGACAACGTTGCTAGAACACGAGCATTCTAACTAGTAACGGTGGATCCCTATCCTTTAACAGAAAAAGAACCATAAAAGAATCCCGAAGTCATAATTCTTCACGTCCTGACGTCCTCACTCACGGCGAACTACGGAAGGAACACCTGGTGAAGCCCCTGGTAGTTAAATCGGCGTAGAGAACAAGACGATCAACTAGATGATTTCCTTACTGTAAGTACAATATTGAATCATCACGTGTTTATATTTTATTGTTTTATAATTTTATTGATTTGAATATTTAATCAAAGTTAGTCAAACTGCACGATTATTTAATATTTATTATTTGATTATTCTGTTAATCAGAAAAAAGAGAAACTAAACTTCAAAAAAGAAGTATTTAAAAATTTTAATTTTACACAAATAACAATACATTTATCTGTAATAACAAATAATTACTTTTTTCAACTATTTTTAAGTTAAAATATTTACAAATTGCTTGTAGTTTTATTTTATTTACTATCGATTTATTGATTACCAGGACAGACAACGATAATAATGTTGCGAATAATGCTGCAGAAATAGAACCATATAAATTATCAGAAATTTTCTCAATAATTCCTGAGTTTGAAGGAGATCAAATTTTTCTTCAAACATTTCTTAATGCTTGCGATTGTGCTTATAACATGTCCACCAGAAATCAGAAACATCTATTAGTAATTCATATCAAAAATAAATTACGCGGAAGAGCGGCACAGCTAATAAGCTCTAGAAACCCTTTATCATACTCAGAAATATAGCATCTACTTAACTCTCATTTTGGTGATACTAGAGACCTATCCTTGCTCATTCAGGACTTGCAACGCATTAAACAAATAACAAACGAATCTCCTTTAACATTCCTAAATCGTGTTCAGACCTTAAATGCAAAAATGCATGCAAATATTCAGAAATCTAATTTGTCAACTGACGAAAAACAAGCACAAATAACCCTAATCGAATCAATGGCACTCAGTACCTTACTAACAGGATTAGAACCCAGAATTGGTCATATCATTCGAGCAAGTAACCCAAGAGATCTTTTAGCAGCCCAGCTTCGCATAAGACGTGAGCTTCAACTGTCTTACTTTGAAAATTAAAAAGCTGTTAAACCGAACCTTCCTAAACCAATTCCTAATCAACCAATAAACAAAAGACCCAATCTTCAACCACCCAAATGTCATTCATGTGGCCGCATTGGTCATTATGCTAATGAATGTCGCTCACAACAACGACCAAATTATTTTCAAAATGGCAACAACAACAATTTCCAAAGACCCCTCTTTAATAACAATCAGCCTAATCCTATTCAACAAAATAGACCCAATGAACAAAGACCCCACTTTTCATCTTCTAACCCACAACCAAATAATTTTCAATCACGTCCTTCAGTAATACAAAGAAATCCAAATTTAAATCCCGACAAGTTTAGAGCCCATTTTGTCAATCGCGATCCAAACTATGAAAATAGCTACCCTAATAACTATTATTAATCACACGATAGATATGATTTTCCCTCAGAATTCAACCAATACGATCAATCAGCAGATCAGATCGATATCCAAAATTATCAGGATTTTCTATCCCTATCCAATCAAAACCACCCACCAGACCTTACGTCCAATATGACCCACGAATCAGAAAACCAGTCAGAAATGACAGAAATTCAAGACCAAATTCAGACATTGAATCTAGACGATTTCGACCCGTTACTGAATTTCCCGGAACAGAATTTTATGTAAACCCCCTTTTAACAGTCAATCCTAAAAACTTATACTACATTACAGATGCGACAAATACCTTAAAACTATTAATCGATACAGGTGCAGGTATTTCAATATTTAAAGAAAATGCCGTGAAAAACTTTAAACAACGCTTTCCCGAAAAAGTTTCTATCCAAGGTATTACCGCTGAAAAACTTCTTATTACAGAATCGACCCTTGTACCCTTTAAAGTCGGAGACCCACATAAAGTCTATATATACAATTTAGATATTGATTTTGACGGAATCTTAGGTCTTGATTTTTTGGAACATTATAAATGCACTATTGATTTAAACAGCAAACAATTAATAACTTATTTTAAAACCGTGCCACTTTACAAAATTGAGAAATCTACAGAATTTAAAGAAGAGGGTTCTTCCTCTAAAAGAAATTATAAAATAAAATTAATATTCCAGCCAGAACAGAACAAATATTCAAACTTAAATGCAATCTCTCAAATACAGACGCTATTTTATCTAGACAAGAAATCGAAAAAGTCCACATCCCTAATGCTTTAGTTCACATAAATACAAATGGTAAATTTTTTACGTCAATAGTCAATGCTAATGCTATCCCTAAAAGTATAGAATTTTCCGATATTCAAATTGAACCTTTTGTTTCACATACCCTATTAAATTACAATACTTCTGAAATTCAATCCAATTCTTCCAGCAATCGAATTAAGAATATCAAAAACCAACTTCGCACAAAACATCTAAACGAAGAAGAAACTGAACTTATTACTAATCTTTGTCTTGAATACGAAGACATATTTTATCTCGAAGGCGATATACTTTCTTTCACTAATGAAATCAAACATAATGCCAGGCCCATTTTCACTAAGTCCTATAGATACCCTCACGTCCATAAAGAGGAAGTAAAATCCCAAGTAAGCAAAATGCTAGATCAAGGCATTATCAGGCCCTCTATTTCCCCATGGTCCTCCCCAGTTTGGGTTGTGCCCAAAAAAATGGATTCTTCTGGAAAACAGAAGTGGAGAGTAGTCATCGACTACAGAAAACTTAATGAAAATACTGTGGATGATAAATACCCACTACCCAACATCTCCGATTTACTTGATCAACTTGGAAAGTGTCATTATTTCACTACACTTGACCTCGCATCTGGTTTTCACCAGATAGAAATCGACCCCAAAGACATTCCGAAAACAGCATTTTCTGTTGAAAACGGTCATTATGAGTTCATCAGAATGCCGTTTGGTATTAAAAATGCCCCGTCCACCTTCCAACGCGTCATGGACAATTTCCTCCTTGGCATTTTAAATGAACGCTGTCTTGTCTATATGGACGATATAATCGTTTACTCGTCCACAATTCACGATCACATTAACCGACTAACCGATGTTTTCAAACGCCTAAGGAAATCCAACCTTAAAATTCAACCAGACAAGTGTGAGTTCCTTCGAAAAGAAGTAGCTTATCTTGGCCATTTAATAACACAAGAAGGAGTAAAACCAAATCCCGAAAAAATTAAATGCATAAAAAATTTTCCAACATTAAAATCTCCGAAAGATATTAAGTCCTTCCTTGGTCTTACTGGCTATTATCGACGGTTTATCCCAAATTTCGCCAAAATTTCTAAACCATTAACAAGATTACTCCAAAAGGATGTACCTTTTGACTTTGATGCAGATTGCAGACATGCTTTCGACGAGCTCAAAAATGCGTTAATTTCAGACCCAATTTTAATATATCCAAATTTCGATGAACCATTCCTTCTAACCACAAAACAACACACTGAAACAAAATATTCCACCATTGAAAGGGAACTCCTTGCAATTGTGTGGGCAGTAAAGCAATTTCGTCCATACCTATATGGAAGAAAATTTACTCTCGTCACTGACCATCGTCCTCTCACGTGGCTCTTTTCAATTAAAGACCCCAGAAGCAGATTAGCACGCTGGCGTTTAAAGTTAGAAGAATATAACTACAAAATTATTCATAAACCTGGAAAAGTAAACAAAAACGCGGACGCCCTTTCTAGAATTAAAATTAATCATTTTCAAGATTGCTCAAATTTTCAAAAGAAGATTTCAATTTTCGCTTCAAACGAAGACGATTCTGACTCAACCCTAAGTGCTGATGAAAAATCAGATGAAGTAATAGTAGACGATAAAAAAATAACTGAAGAATATAATAATTTTGCCCATTTATACGAAACAACATCTTTAATTGACTACTCTAAAATCGAAATTTCAAATGAACAACTTTTAGAAAATACTCATGAAAGAATAGTCACCTTTTTTGGCAAAACAAACTAGAAGAGCTTCATCATAAAATATTAGATGATATCTTTGAAGAAGACGCTAACTTTGGAGCAAACCAAATTAATATATTTTCTAGCAGATCTGTCAAAAACCGAAATTATCTAATAATTCCCCTTCCTTTCGATCCTGAAATGGTAGTTCAGCATTTGTTTTACGTGATTTATACGGGACAAAATAAATTTGATATGTCAATCACTTATTACGTCGAAAACCGCCTTGAATTACCCATTTTAGAAATTTTATCTTACGTTTTCGCCGACAAAGACATTAAAATCAAAATTTGCCAAAATCTCATTAAAACTCCCGACGCTGACGAAATTCCCCAAATTCTAGATCATTACCATCGCGGTAAAACTAACTTACACCGTGGCATAAATGAAACGACACGTCGAATAAAAGAAAAATACAATTGGCCAGGTCTTTCAAAAGACGTTGAAAATCTTATAAAATCATGCGAAACCTGTCAAAAAGTTAAAGCCTGTAGAAAAAACCTAAACAACCCTCTTGTAATAACCAAAACTCCTAAAACACCATTTGAACGTATTAATCTCGATATTTATGAATACCCAACTAGAAATTACGCACTGACCATAAGAGATGAACTTACTAAATTTACGCAGGCATACCCTTTAAGTGACAAAACTGCCAAAACAGTAATCAACACCCTTCTATTATTCTTTCAACATTATGGCACTCCCTTAAGGATCCATGCAGATTATGGCCGTGAATTTGACAATATCCTTATGAAAGATCTTTGCGAACTCAATGAGATAAAACTAACATTTTCTAGTGTAAGCCACCCTCAATCCAATGGCTCAATCGAAAGATTCCATGCAACTTTAGGAGAAATGATTCGGGCTAATCAAGCCGAAAATCCAAACGATCACCCTTTCAACATATTACCATATGCTGTTATTTGTTATAACAACACAAAAAATAAAACACACGGATTCACACCATATGAGCTTATTTTTTGGGCATACGTCCTCCAGACCTCCTGAAACCATCTATAATGAAAAAGCTTTAATATCTAAATATGTACGAGACTTAAGCAATCGAATGCAATACTTCTATAAAGTTGCACGATCTAAAACTGATAGAAAAAAAGAAAAAGCTAAGAAACGTTTTGATCAACATCTTTCCCAAAACCCTCCAAACTATCAAGTAGGTAATAAAGTATATATTAAAGAATCTCAAATTGCAAATAAAGCAGCGAATAAGTTTAATGAACCCTTTGAAATTCTCGAAATTCTTAAAAACTCAGAAATTGTATTAAACCCCCAAACAAATCAAAAATCAAAAATAAATTTTGATAGAATGAAACCCTATCATGAGTAAATTCTCTTTCAGATTCTTCGGACTGTTTCCAGTCATCCTTTGCCAATATTCCATAACACCGATCAACAATACCATTGGAATCTTCTTTCACGAAGAATCAAAATTAAAAATTTCTAATAACAAATGGACCCTTCTTGTTTATAAAGATTTAGAACTAATAAAAAATACAATAGAAAATAATGATAAAATACTAAACAACCTGTTAAACACCCTCGATGAAGACGTACCTCGAATGTTAGCTTTTAAGACGGAAGTCCAAACCCACGTTAGTCTTCTTAGACAAATATCAAACTCCATAAATCAAAAATACTCAGACATTATGGTTGACACATGCAAATACATTTTTAGAGAAAAACATGGATTAATAAACGGTATGGGATCAATTCGGAAATCCATAACTGGAAATCTAGATGCCTCAGACGGTGAATATTTTAATGAATGGATAGACAAACTAGCACGTGACGAACATGAACTAGAGAACCTCTTAAAAAATCAAATTTCCGTAACAACCTCAGTAATAAAGAACTTTAACGCCATCATCCAAAAACTTCAAGTTGACGAGGAAACATTTAATAAAGATATAGAGGAAATTAGGAATTCAATAATGAATATTTCTGATCAGCTTAAATACTACTCATCCCAAATCGCAATTTTAAACATTTGTGAATCATTAATGGAGAGCTATTCATTTATTGAAAACTATCTTAATGATGTCATAAATGCAATAACTTTCGCAAGATTAAAAATACTACATAGTTCAATCATCACCCGCAAGACTTAATTGAGTCCTTAAAGCACATATCACAATCATTACAAACCAATAACCTTCCATTACCAATCTACACTTCTAGTGTGGCTCAATATCTCGATATAATAGAACTACAAGCATATTAAATAGATTCTAGAATAATTTTTGTTCTCAACATACCACTGGTAGATCCTGAAAAATATACTTTGTTTAACTTGTATCCAATTCCAATATTGGATAGTCTACATCATATAAACACATTGCGCAAAATGATGATTCACTGTTGTATGTAACAATCCGGAACCTAGCTACATGTAAATCTCTTGGAGGAAGAACAAAACTATGTTCCAGTATTCTTCCATATCCAATAGACACAGACGCCATCTGTGAAGCCCAACTCCTCAGATAACTAAGTAATCTACCCAGGACATGCCAGACTTCCATAATACTTGCAAAAGATTACAACATCCAAGAAATTAGCCAAAACTTATGGCTAATAGCCGTTGCTGACCCTCTTCCCATAACAATCAAATGTGGTACCAGAGATATCGTCACGAAAATCACTAACAACAATACACTCTTGAAACTCCAACTTGAATGTAATGCATTTGTTGGCAGCACGAGAATCCACGCCCAAAAGATTGACACACATGACAACATCACTTATAGCAGTCATCCAGTTATTATACCCTATAGCTGCTGTGACCACATACCAGAAAAAATACATTTGCCCGATTTGAAACCATTTAAACTGAATAAATTGAACGTAAAGGACCTCAACATAGCACAACATAAGCTAAACCAATATTCTGACGAACTGGACCGGCTCATAAAGCAACCTTTTGTTAACAAACACATAAGCTGGTTTACTATTGTAACAATAATCTTGATTGTAGTATTGCTCATCCTCTACATCACCTGTAAATGCAAAAAACGAAGAAATCTCAAAATAGGAATCGCCACTTCAAGCGATGACTATCATCCTTCACCACCTAAACATCCAGGCAATACTTTTACCAGACAATGGAGGAAGATCCTTCGGAGAAGAAGACCAAGCATCCATATTGGAGATCTTGTAGAGGAGGGAGAAGAACTAGAGCTCAACCCGAACAAACAGATGTGTTAAAAAGTTGCTGTCACACATCAACTTTTTTCTTAATGGGGGAGCTGTTATATCCAATTTTCCCACAACAAATGTCACCTTCACAAAGTCACCCAGTCCTTGGTTCTCACCGGATCAAATAACAGTTATCTAAACCAGATAAGTCACTTCCCAGACGCCGGATCAGCAGACACCCACACACACGGTCAACCAAGATGCCTGTTCCCACTGAATCGGCATATTTTACGTATAAATAGGATGACAAAAACCATTGTATAAGATTTTATTAGATTAGACTTTTTAAGTTAAGTCATGATACTGTAATTTTTGAAACTTATAATTTTATAATAAAAATATTTTTATATATATAAGGGAGAAAAAAATTGAAAAACTCTTTAGACCTTTTATAGATAAAAAGATTCGTTCATTTAATTTTAATTAATAGATTCATTTAATATAATATTTAAATGGTTTTTTTTATTTTTTTATTTTTTAAAGCACCTAAAAATATAGAAATTTATATTAAGCTTTTCGTAAATATTAGCTTTAAGATATTAATTGCCACTTCATTAAGCACTTGAACTAGGCCATTATGCCTACCAAAGTTTTACATTTAACACTAAGTAAATATTTAAATTAGTATACTAATAACAGCAAATATTAAGGCTCCAAGTGCGCACTTCAAAAATATATTTCGCTTGAGGATTAACATTGGGTAAAGAGTGAAGCAGCCGGTCGGGTCTTTGAAGAGGATGAAAGCAACGCAGAGCTAACAGTTTCAAGAGGCAAGATTAAAAACGGGAACAAAAAGGACTCGTGCGGGGGTTTTCTGTAATATTGTCCCATATTTAGAACGTATCTAAAGGATTGAAATTCGGTCATGTATTAAAACATTTAGAGTTGCAATATGATGGTCAAATCAATTGTAATAAGTTAAATAATAGCTTTATTAAAAAATGCATTTAGCGTTTGAGCGTTTGCAAAGTTTGGATCTTATTTTTTAAAATTTTAAAGTTTAAAATTGCAATAATTAGAAATATACAGTGCTTTCATTTCAAAACGATCAACCCTTAATAACTTTCTTAAAAAAAAAAAAAAAAAAAACACGTCAAATTAGATATACAGGGGGACATGCATTTACTGAATTTCTGTCAATCACCTCCTCACCTCCAGCTAATCTCACTTTAATATGTCAAGTATAAAATTCTCTATTCAATGGTACCAAAAAAATTAGATCGGTAAATGTGTAAGCAAATAGTTAGCGAAAATGTCTAGAAATAATGAATATTTTATTTACGCCAAACTTTGGTATGTCAAATGGCTACCCCATGGTGTGATACATTACTTTAAAGGGCATTCATTATGCTATCAATGGTTGTAAAAAAAATAAAATTGATTGACCAAGAAGCAATTAAAGTGTTAATCGGTAGGGTAGAAAAACAAATTTAATCAGTTTAACAAATTTATTTTATTAAATGTTCAAAATGCGCGCCGTTATTAGCAAGACAATAAAAAAGCCTATTTTCAAACTCCTTACGAACATTGGCAAGGGTCTGCCCGCTAATTTATCTGCATTCTTGAAATTTTCTTTTTTTTAAATTCTCAATACTCTCAGGTGGGGTTTTATAAACTTTTTAAGTAGCCCCAAAGAAAAAAGTCTAGTGGGGTTAGGTCCGGACCCCGCGCAGGCCATTCGATTGCACCACGTCTGCCAATCCACTTTTCTCGAAAATTTTTATCAAGCCACTCTCAAACTACCAAAGTGTAGTGCGCGGGAGCTTCATCCTGCTGAAAATATATATTATTTTCATTCAATAATATAGCATCATGTTGATCTACTTGATTTTACATAGATTGGATGATGGAAGGGTATATTGCATTTTCTAAAAGGTTTAAATAAATTTCGCCAGTCAAATTTTCTTCCAAAAAAAAATGGCCCGATTATTTCATTCCCATAAATTCCTGCCCAAACATTAATTTTTGGGGATATTGGGTATGGCCTTCCCGAAAAACATGTGGATTTTCATTATCCCAGTATCTACAGTTATGTCTGTTCACATGATTTACACTTTAATTGCTTCTTGGTCAATCCATTTCATTTTTTTTACAACCATTGATAGCATAAGGAATGCCCTTTAAATAAATAATGTATCACACCATGGGGTAGCCATTTGACATACCAAAGATTGGCGTAAATAAAATATTCATTATTTCAGACATTTTCGCTAACTATTTGCTTACACATTTACCGATTTCATTTTTTTTTGGTACCGTTGAATAGAGAATTTTACACTGCTTACTATGATGTAACACGCGATGGGGGTTCCCATTTGAAATATTAAAGTGAGGTTAGCTGGAGGTGAGGAGGTGCGTCCTTTAGGAGGCTGTATCTTCGTAAAGAAGGCCTGTAGGAATTTTTTTTATAGAAGCGTTCGGTATTATTTTTTGATGTTCTACCTGAATCCGAGAGATTTCTCACATGAACCGGGACACCCTGTACATACTCTTACATGAAGGATATTTATAGGAAAATTTTAATAAACTTTTTAATTGTGGAAAAAAAATGAAAGGGCTAGACATTTTGTAATACATATTTATAATAATCAAGTTAAAAATTAAATATTTAAAAAGTGAAACTATCATTAAAATCAACTGAATTTGATTTTTTAAAGACTGTGAAGATTGTCAATACAAAAACATAATAGTAATAACTAAATTACATTTTCTTGCCAGAAACCTGGAATTGCTTGCTGCAAATTCCCAATATTGAAAGAGAACTTTTTAGAAAAAAAGTAATGAATTTAAAATAACATCCTTCAAGCAAATAGCAAAGTCAACCCACGCTTCTAGCATTCATTGAAATGAAAAACAAACTCAAATAGTATGACAATGATAAATGAAGTTCTATCTGTCAATGTCAACAACTGTCTGTTAGCTCCCTGTCAATTTTACCAAGCCAGATGGCCGACATACGATTTCGATTTTCACCATACAAGCTTCATACATGTGCGGTACGAAAGGTGCACCATCCAAAAAGAAACAACGAGCGCAGTTGCCTTTTTAATTATAATAATTTATTATATCACTTTATTTTCTTTTGTTAAAATTGAGTAATCACTGGCAACGTGGAATGCTAAGCATGTTTATCAACAAAATATCCCTTCTACCCCCTGTGTTGATGTTGCGCTCAATTCCAAGCAATAACCAATATTTATAGCATTTTTTTGCAAAATTTGACAAATAATCGCATGTGATAGCTGCTGATCCAGAATACACGTAGCAGAGAAATGCTCCGGTTTATCTACTTCTTAGAGGCAATATTATTGCAGAGACTATTATTTATGTACTATCGTGCCGAAAAAAAACTGGGACAACAAAATCTCCTAAATCTCTTGGTCTATTAGAATAATATATTTTGATGTTGTCAAAGTTAATTTAATTTTGTGACAGCCACGTCAACAAAATTCTTCTTTCTACCAAAATGCCTTCTGAAAATTCGTTTGAAACAGCAATAAAGGCGAAAGAAGACACGCATTTTCCTGGTTCTGCTAATACAGCTCGTAGTAGGAAAAGAAATTCGGAAATTAAAAGTTACTGTGCAACAAATAAAATATTTTTGACTGAAGCAAACAAACAGAGAAGATTAGAATTTGCCCATCAATATGCACACCAAAACAACATATGGGAAACGGTAATATTTTCAAATGAAAAAACCTTTCAATCGTGCAATAATGGCAAAATCCGCGTTTAAAGGCTTCTAATACATGTGATGAAAAATATACACATCAGCCCAATCAAATTGGACGTTTTAGTATAAAGGTTTGGGCTGGATTAGTTTTAGAGGGCCAGGCGTTTATCAAATAGTGCAGGGAAGGCTTAATGCCTTAATATCCTGAACAATGTTATGATGCCATCGGTTGGTGTAGTCTATGGGCAAGATTTTATCTTCCAACATGATAATGCTCCTATACATACAGCCCGTATAGTTCAAAACTATCTAGACGAAAGAGGAATTCAAGTTTTACTGTGGCCCTCGAAAAGCCCTGATATCAATCCAATTGGAAACGTTTGGGGTAAAATCTCAAAATATATGCATAAAGACAACTTTAGACCTAAGAAATTAGAATGAATTACGCCTAAAGATAGATGACGCATGCGACCAAATAACCGACGAATATACCAGAAACTTAATTTTAAGTATGCCACGACGTTTGCAAACTGTAATTCATAACGACGGTGTGCTTACTAAAGGTAGGATGTTTTACTTTCCGACACTGCGACATGCGATAACGACGTGCGACACTGCGGTGTGCCGTACATTTAATCTGGCACTAGTCAAATTAGTGTGTTGTTTAACACTAACGTCTGGCGACAGAACAGTCGATGACCAATCACGTAGCTGTATCGCACACAGAGGCTTGACGTATTTCTATTGGTCGTAAATTTAGCGGCAAATTTAAAGACCCCTGTTCCTATTAATATGATAAATCTCGTGTTTCAGTTCCGTTTCGAACATTTCGGTTGTGGCTTTTTGCCTTTTTCATTGAATTAGAATAGTTTGAATGAAAATTTAATAGGAATTAAGTTACATTATAATAAAATGTAACTTTTTTTACCAGATCTAATAATGCACAAGATTAATAGTAATAATTAGGGTAGGTGTATGTATAGTTTGTTTGGAATTTAAATTCTTTAGAGATGTCAGATGAGGTGCTGTGATAATTTTTGCTAGAGCAGAAGGCTAGGGAAGTAATTATCTTAAAAAGAATATTTTGTTTACCTTTACATTTTTATTTAAAAAATGATTACATTAATAAAAGCATTATGATCCAGATGTGATCTCTAGTTTTAATGAAGTTTTGTAAATTGGGTACCTAAGTACAGTTCTGAATATTTTAAGTGACTACGAGAGCGGCAACGGGAGCTGAAAAGTTTATAAATCGCGCTCTGTATTTGTAATACTTTTTAAAAATGAATAATCCATTGAAAAAAAGTGCAATTTTGTCAGATTTAATTTAATCAAAAAGTTACATAAAGTGTGTGTGTAGTAAATCATTTATTCTCTTGCAACTCTTTGAATCTTGAGCATATTTCTGTAATTTCTTCTTGTGAAGGCTTTGCCAGTTTGGGAGCCATCGGCTTTTTCTTTAGTTTTGTAGAAAAGAACCTATAAAATGTTAAATATAAGTGATAAGTAATTCTGTATTTTTTATAACTAAAACCCACCGAGGTTGTGTAGTGATTTTCTTGTTAGCAGGACAAACTTTGTGTTTACTAGATTCTGTTATTAGAGCTGATGATTCTTGACTATTTATCATATTATGCTTAACTGATGTTAGGAGGCCACTAATTTTTCTTAACGCAGCATCATCAACTGATGGCCAGTCAAAAGTAGACATAAAACTGATATCTTCCCTTATTTTCTTGATGGTTTCAGAACTATTACATTGTTTTAAACTAAGAAGGTGGCTTTGCAGTTCATCATTATTGTTTGTTGTATTATCATGATGAGTTATCTTCATTGGGCTATTATTACAAGTTTCGCTCATGCACAATTTATGTATATGTTTGCACATGTTGTTGTGTATTACGTAATCCATACAGTTACAGGTGTAAGAATGAACACATGACATACATGAAGAACATTTTAAATTGCACTGATGATCACCTAATTCATTCAATTTCACAAGATAGAAATTATTCCCAGATTGAATTTTCCAACCATCTTCAACACTTATTATATGTATATTATCTGCTTTTACTGCTGCAATATGACTTTTGTTAATTTTGCTGATTTTGTGTGTTATTTTTCCTTTTTCCAGCTTTATAATCCTACCGAATTGCTTGTCTCTGATATACTTTAATAGTACATCCACAGTTTTGTCCAATCTCCTGCAAGTTGTCCCTAAAAGAAATTGTGTTTAACAAGACACTTATCAGTTAATACTAATAACTGTTGAGTACAACTTTATGTAATTAAAATTCAACAGTTCTTTAAATAAAGTGGATCAGACCGCAACCTTTGTTTCCTAACTATTCGTTCCACTGAGAGATGGACTACTTCACGAAAATTAATACTAATACATTTTTACCTTTTAGATATATGTATTTCAGCACTTTGTGCATGGATTCCAAATACATATTCGTGTTAATAGATAAGCCAGCTCGGAAACACATAGCCCATGTTGAGGATCTTCTTGCATAATTGACCAGGAAGTATTCACCAAAAACTTTTAGATCTTGATCCATTTGTAACATTTCAATAAAGCTTCCTAATGATGCTTTAAAATTATTTGCATTTGGTTCTTGCCGAAGGAAACACAACATCTTATAAACCTTAAAATAACAATCAGAATGAGACTAAAAATTATCCCGTTAAACTATTTTTGGCAACGAGAAAACATGGACCATATATTATACCTCAATTTGTTTTGATTTATCTTAAATTAATGATATTTTGGAACGCCAAGCTCTGTCGATATGCCATATGCATAAAAGCTTTTTGGTATCAGAAACATCCATTACAGAACTCCATGCAGCAAAATATTGGTCGGCATCGTCACTCATAAATGTAGTTGCTCTTATATTTCCTATGCTACTTTTTAAAGCCAAAATAAAATATTTTAATACTACATAATCCTCCCTATTAGCAAACAAAAATCCAACAGGAAAGCCTTCACCATAATCATCGACTACCAAAACAGTAATTAAATTAAAATCATAAGGATTAGTTCCATGCGTTGCATCCATACAAATAATGCCTCCAGACCCAAATTTTTGTAGCATCTGACCTTGGCATCTTGTCATGATTCCCAACAAAAAATCCTCTTTTTTTAAAGACAATCCTGAGTCCAATTCTCCTTGCTTCTTATATAAAATTACAGGATTTTTTTCTGATTTTTGCATTTCATCAACCCACATGGCAATGCTTATGGCATCATTGGGATCCTTTATGGATGTATCATGTAAATTGTAAGCTTGGGCAATATTATGGATGTCATTCTTAGTGGTCAAGTGAATCCTTTCAAAAGTTTCATCCACACTTTCCCGAATATTATTTAATATTTGTGTGTAAGGAATGCCTAAAAATAAATAAACATAAACATCACTTAGGTTTAATTAAGTTTTAGATAATATTTTAATTACCTTGTATCAATTGTTGTGCTATCTTATTTTTATCATTTATGGATAATGAAATATAGGCCATTTTTTTTTCATGCCCATAATGATTTTTAAAATAGGTTACTTTTACACCTTGAGAAATATGCTTAATTATCAGGGCTGAAGTACAGGAAGCATTAATTTTGCATGAGCCTTGCCCTTTTAGGGCACGTTTCCTTTTTGCTGCTGCCAAAACTTTCCTTTTACCAGTTCGATTACAATAGTAATAAATAGGTGCACCTTGTCTATTTTTTTTAATACCACATGCTTTTACCCATACTGCCACACATTTGCTTTCCTCCTGATTTTTCCATTTTTTAAATTCTATAAAAAATAATTTAAGGAATATATATATATCAGAATATATATACAAACCTTCAATGCTTTCAAACTGTAGTACTTCCACTTCTTGCAAAATATTATGTTTCAACTCTAAATGATAACGAAGGCTTTTTAATCTAGTACAGTTAAAATGGCACATTTCTTCCAAGCATCTCAATTGATTTAACCTTTTTTTTCCATTATTTCTTTGTTTTTTCTGATGTTTTTTCATATGTTTTTGTGTAGCTGATGATGTTTTATCCTGTAAGCAGCCATATTCTAAAAAAAAACATTATCTTAAGTATAAAACATTATACTTAAGTCTTAATAAATAACATATAAAAAAATAATTTACCAAAAGAGCTTTTATTTGATTAAAAAAATTCAAACCTTGACTTTTGTTTCCACTTTTACGACCTTGGTTATTGCTCTGTAATAAAACTTCAACAATTTGATCTGGTTTTGGAATGAATTCCACATGTTTCACTGAAGTTTTGACAATTCCTAATACTTTATGCCCCTTATTTTTGTTTGAACAATTTTTTTTTCTTCATTTCCTGAAAATTTATTTTTTATCAGATAATTAATATACCTTGTCACATTTAGACTGGTAAAGAAACACATTTACCAGTTTTATGGAAGCACTTTCAACTTCCATGATCCATGCTGGTCTGTATTAGGGTTACTAACCTTGACTTTCATGACTAACTTTAATACTTTGCTTTTTGGTGGGTTTATCTTCTTCAATGTTTACATGTTGACTTTTTAAGTGCCTTCTGAGGCTAAAACCTGTGGCAAATTTTTTTGCACATAAATGACATTGGATATTGTTGTGAGTATTAGTTTCTTTATCATTCAATGGAACAACTTGTAAACTTACTTCAGTCGGTACTAGAATAAAATTTTATACATAGGCTCATACTTTTCTTTCAAATACTTACTACACTCATTATAACTATGTTGGGCCTTTAAATGTCTTCTAAAATTCCATGCAGAAGAGAAGTGTTTTTGGCAAATATGACATGATAGATTTGTATTAATTTCCATCACGTAAAAACATAAATAATTTACCACAGAAGAATTAAATTAGATATCAATAAACGATCACACTTTCCGACTTAAATTTGCGATATATTTTTGAAGACAATGATCAATCAAAAGTTGCTTTCTATCTATCTTCTCTCAATAATCAAAATAAAAATACTATGAAGAAACCTAACCTCTTTACTCGCGAAATGTCAAAACGGTCAAGAAGAAAACTCAATTTTAACCAATAACACACCATGGAAGCTCAAAGTGAATTCAAGGCTTCTGACTGGCTGATGTATGTTCTGTCGCCAGACGTTAGTTTGTTTAGCCTATCGACTTGCGGCACCGATGCGGCGGCATCGTAGATGCCGTCGCGGTACGTCGTCGAGAAAAATAAAATAGTTTCTGAACGACAGCGACAGCGCAGCTAGTACTTTTGTAGCATCACCGGCATCAGTCTATTTGGTATTTTTGGCGGTTAAATTATTTGTTTTTTTTTTCTGCCATAGCACAAACCATAGATGATGACTTCGACGAAGGTTTAGTAGATTGTGTCCGTGTATTTCCAGTTCTCTGGGAGATGAAAAGAAAGTCATATAAGGATAAGGTGGCCAAAGACAACGCATGGAAAAACATTTCGGAGATTTTGAGGCATTCAGGTAAGTAGTATTACTATTTGATTTTAATATGAATGCAATCTCTTATTAATTGTTTTGTTGTTAGAGTAAGAAAGATTAAAATACATACAGGGTGTTTAGTAATTGAGTGCCGATACTTAAGGCCGGATGATAATCCTTGGATGATTCTAAGACTAAAGGTCCATATGGACATAGATCCGGTACACCCTAATTTTTAAGGATCATAGTGTAAAATTAAAAAATTATAATAATTATAAAAATAATGTTTTTTATAATTACTGTGATACTATTCTGGATATCTTTATAAAATTTGGTACATATCTTCTATATATCAATATGCATTTTATGATGTACACATAATTTTAATATGTTTACCAGTGACGTCCGTACGGGTTTTGCCTTGAATATTTTCGTAGAGAAAAATTATACGCCACTGATTTCTCTTAAAATAAGAATTAGTTTTCGAATCTCTATTTATTTTCATAATACCTCCATTTATTTCTATAATACCCAGGTATAAGTATTTATATAAAAAAACTAAAATACTGTTCAATACTGTTCTGAACTGTTCAATAAAAATGTTGTAAGTTCCCTCTTTGTCACGATTATTGTATATATCAGAATGTTTCTGGCAAGGTTCAGGAGCGTGAAGTAATAGAGCTAAATTTTCTTCTTCTTCGTCGTAAAGCAAAAGAATCGCAATAATTTTACGACGAATAGCGTTCATCTTGATAAACTGTACTGCCTCAAACGATTTGCGCTGAACTGAAATGTCGCATAGTAAGAAAACAGTTCGTCGCAAACCCGCAATCTGCCTCGCGATAGTTCAACGCACGTCGTTATCGCATGTCGCAGTGTCGGAAAGTAAAACGTCCTACCTTAAGTATAATTTTTTTATTCCATATTATCAAAAAAGATATTAGTTAGTTTTTGTTTATTTATAAAATATGTTCCAAATAAAAATAAATATCGAAAAATAAAAATGTTTTGTATCAATATTATTATTTAAATATGTAGTTAATAAAACTCCAAATATTTATAATGCGTAAATATGCATACCATACCCAAGAAATGCGATTTACTATAATAGACTAGGAGACAATTCCCTACCTAAATCTAAATGTCCCAAATTCGAGGGTGACCATTGGAATCTTCAAAACCGTAAGAGTTACAGAATGGAGGCAAAGTTGCGCAATTTTAAGCTTAATAAAATGATGTTTAAAAAAAATTTAAATTCCGGATACTTCCGGAGTTATCCCAAAACAAAATCGAAAATTGTTAAAATCGTTCTTACCTTCTACCGACTTTATTTAAAGAGACATCGGAAAACTAAAAACAGTTTTTTATTGCCACTTTTTATGTCCTACAACACGACAAAAAAAAACGACGTTTCGTTTTTTTTTTTCGATTATCATCATCAACTTTATTTTTTCTTATGGGCGCCATATCGGATTTTCTCATTTTTAAAAAGTATTTTTAATTGCTTTTAAAATGACGTATCGCACTTATAATCATATTATATATCATATATGTATATCATGATGTAAACTAGTATTTATATTTATTTTATAAGTAATATTTTATATTTTTTTATGTTAAAATAGATATTGCAGTAGAATTTTTTTTATATCTACACACAAGTAAATGTGGTCTTTTTAGACGCAAACATACAGAAAATGTTGTCAATGTCAAAAAAGACCACACAGGGAGCAAACACATTGCATGTATTCTTTTAACAGTTATTTATCATATTCTATATTACAATGGACCAGCGGACAGAGCTGTGGCCAGTGGATAAAATTAACAATTTATTTATTTAAAACAAAATACTGATTTTGTGTTGAAAAGTATCTATAGAACACAAAAGCATTTTTACTATTTTTTGTTTAGTCATTCAAAAAAAAACACGCCTACATTCTATTAACATTAATTTAAAGTAATACTTTTTCACAGTATATCAAACGGTGAATTACCAATGAATTTATTAAACTTTTGCAGAAGTTTGAAGTTTACGCTCTTAGATCTTATGTTTTAGCTCTTTAAATCCTGCGCTGCTAAATTTTGCGCTAAATAGGTGACTAACATTGCTTTTGTACTCTTTTTAATATTTGGAGCATCAACCTTTTATATTTCATAAAATAACTTCTATCACTTTTAATAGCTTATGGTCTTTATGGATTATTATTTACTTATTAAAGCAAGGGGTGAATATGGGCCAGTAGGTGGTCCTAAGTAGGTGGAGTGCAAGCTGCGGGAGATAAAAACTAGGGTTACGTTTCTATTCAGATCCCTCTTTAAGTCTACTATTATTACACTGTAAAATGACGCAATAATTCTTAACCTAAATGAAATTGTGAATATATAATTTAATAATATATATGCACAATATTGATTATATTTGAAAATTTCTACTTAAAATCAAAAAACCTATAGAATCAAAATATTTTAAAATATCATAATTTTTAAAACAAGTTCTACTAAGTACTCCTGTTCTCATTTGAATATTATTTAATTTAAAATTAATTTATAATAGGTAGGGTTTGTCAAGATACTCCGCAACGTTAAGGCTTTCTCACACAGTTAACTTACATTTTCTTGATCTAGATGCTGTGTTTTCTACTTCTAAAACCGAAAGTACCAGAGCTGAATACATTGGTGGGTTGTTCGCTCTTGTTCGTGATCTCCTGGTACTTATTTCCCTTCCTTTGGTTGCTTCGTTTTAAAGAACCGAAAAAGCAGAGTATCAAATTTATTTATTTTCTTCCCTTTTTGATTTGCAAAGCATCCCGCAAACCTTTTTGCGGTCGTCCCTTTTAATTTAAGCCTAATAGGGACTCTTCCATAGTGTTTAACTTTAGATAGGGTAATTTTCATATACAAGATCGATTGGTCTGTAATGTAACGAAATTCAGGAACACACTTTTATTGGCAACGTCAAAGACTCTAACTTCACTCACGTTGACTGTCGTTTAATTGTTTCTAAGGTAAAAACTGACTTAACAAATAAAACTGCATAAAATGTCACGAAGCGCGTCCTTTTTAAAGCCCGATGGAACAATTTTAAAATATTTAGAATTTTTTACATTGTTTTTGCCTAAAGAGACCAATAATTTTAGGAGAATACTGACAGTCAAAGCAAGCAAGATACAAATTAACCTAACTACAATATAACCTAAATAATTTAGGGGGCCGAAATAGAGTCCTCAAACAAAATGAACTACTTAAAAACTAGACACTACAGATGCAAATATTAAACCTAATGTTATATATTATGTTCGTGATGATCTACGACTATTTTAAACTTATTGCCCCATAAATAATGGCGAAAAGTCGTCACACCATACACTACAGCGGCACATTCTTTTTCAGTAGTATTCCAATTTATTTTGGCATCAGATAATCGTCTGGATGCGTATGCAGTAGGGTGGCTGCCTGAGGCATCTGTTTGTAAAATTACAACACCTAACTCGTAAGAACTTGCATCCGTATGCAATTTAATAGGTAAAGTTTCAGAAAAATGACTTAGCACGGGTGACTTAATTAAGCATTGTTTTAACTTATTAAATGCTTCTTGTTGTTCTAATTCCCAAGCAAAATTAATATTTTTTCTAGTTAACAAATTTAAAGGTCTTGCAATGTCAGCGAAATTTTTAATAAATTTTCGATAATAGTTAGCTAATCCTAAGAATGATTGAACGTCTTTTACGCACGTGGGGATTGGAAAATCAGAAACAGCTCTAACTTTTTCGGGATCGAGGGAGATACCTTCGGTTGAAACTAGGTGTCCTGGGATTTTAACTTTACTTTGAGCTAAACTACATTTTGATGGTTTTAATGTTAGGTTCGCGCTTCTAAATCTCTCAAAAACTTTACGTTAATTCTCCAAATAGCTTTTAAAATTCTCCCTTTTAACCAGTACGTCATCTAAATACACTAGACAAGTATTCCATTTTAATCCTGCTAAAACTTGATCCATTACTCTAGAAAAACAAGCGGGGCTACTAGCCAAACCAAAAGGCAACACATTAAATTCAAAAAGTCCTTCGGGCACTATAAAGGCTGTTTTTGGTTTGTCTTGTTCAGCCAAGCTTGTTTGCCAATCTGTTTTTGAAGGTGGTAGACAATGGTACAGTGAAAACATCTTGTCGGACTTGCATTGTCTTATTTATTTAATGTAACACGACGTTTCGGTTGGTAAGTATCTCCAACCGTTTTCAAGTGTAAACTGACAGCAAACTACTATTCTATAGGCTTATATACTAGATGTGTGCAGCGATGTGGAAGGGGGGGGGGAAAGTCATCCGTGAAAAGAGTTGGGGGGGGGGGGAGGACACGCGTCTCTCTAGATCCTACACTGTCCTGAAAGTAGAGGCTTCCAGATGTTGGGTATATCGACGCTTGGCTGGTTGAAGATCCTCTGATTCTGTGAAATGAAAGCTGCCTCTACGAACTTCCTCTTCCGTCAGTGCTGTTCCTTGTGCAGAATCTTGGCTTTTGACCAATGGATATTGTGTCCATTATGCCACGCGTGCTCTGCTATTCCGGATTTTGAAACCTCTCCTCTTTGGGTCCAGCTGCGATGTTCCTTCGCTCTGATTTCTAGGGGGCGCTTCGTTTCACCTATGTATGAGTCACCGCACTCACATAGGATCCGGTAGACGCAATTTTTGGTATCCACCATGCCATCTGGTTTGGTCTTTGATACCACGCTTCTGATAGTGGTGCTAGATCTAAAGGCAGTTCTAATATTGTACTTGCTGGCAATGCGTCGGATTTGTTCCGATGTACCCCTAATGTAAGGTATGGGTAGAAGTCTGGTTGTTGTGGTGGCCTCGTCTCTGATTTGATTTGGACGCGTCCTTTGGATGGTCCTACTTATTAGCTTCTTTGGATATCCATTCTTGAGATCCTCGTCGTTTCTACAGATGGTTCGAGCTCTATTGTAGAGGGATCTTATGATGCCTACTTTGGTGGTTGCCGGATGGTTGGACTCATAGTGCAGATACTGGCCCGTGTGTGTTGGTTTTCTATAAACTGAAGTTCGTAGATTTTCGCCGACCTTTTTAACGAGGACATCTAGGAAAGGTAGAGCTGAGTCCTTTTCTGTCTCCATCGTGAACTTGATTGTTGGTCTGAAATTGTTGAGGTGAAGCAGAAACTCCTGAAGTGCTTTTTCCTCTTTGTCCCAGATGATGAAGGTGTCGTCCACATATCGAAGCCAGAGCTTGGGTTTGCAACGGGAGGCATCTATTGCATGTTCCTCGAACCATTCCATGAAGATGTTTGCTATTACTGGGGAAAGAGATGAACCCAATGGAAGTCCTTCGTCTTGGGCGTAGAATCTATCCTTGACCTGAAAGTAAGAATTACGAAGACAGATCTCTAAAAGTTCTATCACCCCGTCCAGAGGCAGTGTGGTCCGAGTTGAGAAAGCTGTATCCTTGCTTAGTTTGTCTCGGATGATGTTAAGAGACTCTCCTATGGGTACATTGGTGTAGAGACTTTCGACATCAAAACTCACCAATCTGTCATTGGTCTCGACTTCGATCCCTCCAAGAAGGTCTACAAAGTGGGCAGAGTTTCGCACGAAAGACGCTGCATTTCCCTGAATCGGTCTAATGATCTCCAAAAGGAATTTCGAGAGTTCTGATGTCGGCGAATTTCTAAAGCTCGTGATGGGCCGCAGAGGCATTTGCTCCTTATGAATCTTGGGTAGTCCGTATAGGTGTGGAGGTTTGCTATAATGTGGTGTCAGCCTAAAGCGTACCGCATCCGCCAATGTTGAGGAGTACTTCTTAAGTGCTCTGTAAATTCGACCTTCTATGGTTGTCGTCGGATCCTTAGATAGTAGCCTGTATTCGCCTTTGTTCAAAACTTCCTCAACCTTGTTTTCGTAGGTTTCCAGGTCCATAATCACAGTTGCATTGCCCTTATCTGCAGGGAGAATTTTGATGTTCTTTTCACTTCTGAGGTTCCTGAGAGCTGTTTCCTCTTCTTTGCTGATGTTCTGCGAAGGTTTCTGTTTTTTAAGTGAGTCTAGAGCAACCCTTACCTCGTGTCGAAATTCATCGGCCTCAGGACGTGGTAGGTGGATTGATTCTACTGAAGACACTCTGTCTATAAAGGATGGTTTTGAGGATATGGCGAAGTTTAGTCCTCTGTTTAACACCTTTTGTTCAGCATCGGTAAGGGTTCTTTTTGACACATTAATGATGGTGGCGGGGAGGTTAGAGGTTGGTGCTGGTTGAGTCCTGTTGGTTCGTCTGGATTTAAGGTTTTGGAGTTTTGAAAGGTGGCCTGCTCTTAGCTTTTCTCTTAGTTTCTGGCAAGTAAAGTCTATTTTGTCAAAGATTGGTTGATAGTCTTCCTCCAATGTAACTTCTTTGATTTCTTCGAATCGCTGAATTCGATTTCTATTTTTGCTTTCTTCCAACGGTGGTAGCTAAGACCACAGCATAAAGAAACCAGCAGTCGCACTCCGCTCGAAAATGTAAGCGAACTAATAGCATCCTTAGCCATGCCGCAGCCATGTTCTCCGGATGCCGAGCTCACTGTTTATCGAACTGTGTTCATAGGTGTATCGCCTAGTTCAGCGCCGTACTTAGTGACTATTTTGATAGCGTTTTTACAAAGCGTAGCGTTTTTTATAAAAACTTTTGTGATTTTGATTAAAATTACTCAAAGAATGGTCTCTTAAATTTATGGTACATACCTAATTAACTTCCTGCACGTATTCTTCTATATCGTCGTTGTTAGATGTAGAAATGCGATGTTTATTTTTGTTTAAATATTTTGTTAATATATGAACTTTATTAATATTAAAAAATAAATATTTGTACTATGTAGGTATTTTTATTTTACAAGATAATAATATCTAAAAAAATGTTTAAGTCCGGCTCTAGCCATGGCAAAAGCCGCGTGGACCGTAGCGAGTGTCAGCGGCATCCCTACTATAAGCAAATATGCCGCGCCTGCCTTAGTACACATGCACCGAACTCGCTTATTCAAACCAATGTATTTTTATTGAAGTGCGACTGCTGGTTTCTTTATGCTGTGCTAAGACAGTGTAGGATCTAGAGAGACGCGTGTCCTCCCCCCCCCCCAACTCTTTTCACGGATGACTTTCCCTCCCCCCTCCCCTTCCACATCGCTGCACACATCTAGTATATAAGCCTATAGAATAGTAGTTTGCTGTCAGTTTACACTTGAAAACGGTTGGAGATACTTACCAACCGAAACGTCGTGTTACATTAAATAAATAAGACAATGCAAGTCCGACAAGATGTTTTCTCTTGTTTGCCAATACCCCGAAAAACAATCTAATGAAGAAAAGAAATTTAAACCATCTAGCGCTGCTAACAAATCGTCAATGATAGGTAACGGGTATTTTTCTAAATTAAGCACCCTATTTAGCTTCCTATAATATACACAAAATCGCCAATCGCCTGTTTTCTTTTTAACTAATACCACAGATGTAATTAGCTCCGCAGTGCATAAGTGCGGAGCTATTTACATCTGTGCTAACACTACTGGTGACGCCCACGCCGATTGCGATGGCCTAATTATACCCGCTTCTAAAGCCGGGTACAGACTGTTACAGGTTAAAATTGGCATTTTATACTCTTTATTAAAAGCACTGATTACAGTTATATTTTCAAAAAGTTAAAAATTCCTTGATTTCAGCACCTATTTTAACTTGCCCTAGGTTCGAATATGACTTCGTTTTGCAAACAGATGCCTCAGGATATGGGGTTGGCGCTGTTTTATATCAAATTTATGATGGGCGTCCTTTGGGATTATATAAAATCCAAAACTTGGTGGCGCCATACTGATTTTGACATTTAATTGGGTAACTCTTGGGTAGTTACTACCTAAGAAATTTTGGTTCATTTGGTTGAGAAAGAAGCTAGAACCCACATCGGCTTGAGCTAGCAGCATTGTGAAGGATTCTTTCTCTGGGCGTTTCAGGTAAGAGGGGTTAAGTTCCTCCGGGCATCAACAACTTTTGGAGACCCTCTTAAGGCCATAAACCGTTCACTATGTTTAGTACTTCTTTTCTTTTGATTAACTTGGCATTCATCGCTTCACCATTACATTGCAATTGGGAAAAAAAAAGTATAACACTGGCGCCCCAACTTACTCTTCTTTCTCTATAGTTATCCAAATTTTTTTTCTTCTTTCACTGGATTGGACTTTAATATTCATATTTTGGATTTGAATTTTTTTTGAAGGTTAAGGTGAAATTTTAGAACAGGTGTTCAAATAATATTTGGATTTGGAATAAGATAAAAATCTTCAATTTAATTTTTGGTGAATTATTTTCAATTTTTCCCAACCAGAACTACCCATAAAAGTCCTTCTTCTTCTTCTTCATGGCATTGCAACCGGGCGTACCCTGGCATGGGTGTTGCCCTTTTCGTGGCTTGCTGTCACATGTCAGCTAATGGACTTTAGGCAGGCATCTTTTTGTTTATGGCTCTGCTTCCTGAGCAAAGGGGGATAGGGGGAGAGACAGGAATGACAATGGAGAGGGCGGGAGAGGTGTGTGTGTGGAAGGATTGGGGTGCGAAGGCCGGGTTACTGCCTTCGCAGCTGTTTAAGGGCAAGAGAGCAATACTTTTTATTTTATTTGTTTTATTTTAAAAATTTTATTTTATATTATTTTATTTTATTTTTATTTTATATTATTTTATATTAATTTATGATCTATTATATTTATTTAGTTAACAATACTATTTATTAACGGCTTTTATTAGAATAAGCAAAAAGATTCATGCGTCTGTGGTGTTTACGTTGAGAGAGCTCAATTCATATCCGCGGCAAACTGTGCATTTGTTTTATGCGGTCCGATGGCTGTTCGGACCGTTAAGCGCGGTAGGTAAATTAGCGCGTCGATTGTATCCGGGACTGAGGTGCTGATGGTGAGGGGCGGAGTTTAGGATGGAAGATGGATGGGAGGAGCTTGTAGTGGGCATTGGTATTGAAAAAGATTCTCAAAAGATGCTTTGTCTGGTCTGGGTTTTATTAGGAAGTTCGTTATAGAACTATCACTGTTGATTGTGAGTTTGTCTTTGAATTTCGTATGGGTCTTTATTAGGTGTTGTTTTATCGTGTCTAAGTTTAGGTCTACGTGTAGGTCGGCGGTTCTAATGAACCATGGGGCGTCAGTAATTATTCTTAATATTTTGTTTTGAAAAACTTGAAGCTTTTGTAGGTGGGTCTTGGGGCAGTTTATGAACAATGGGGCGGCGTAAAGGAGTTTAGGTCTTATAATTTGGGTATAAAGGAGTAATTTATTTTTAAGGGAGAAGGGGCTTTTTTTGTTTAATAGGGGATAAAGTTCATTAAAGGAACTGTTAACGATGGAGAGGGTTTTTGTTATATGGGGTTTTAGGGATATTTTGTGGTCGAGGTAGAAGCCCAAATATTTGATTTGATTTTTATATGGGACCGGGGAGTTATGGATTTTTATAGGAGGGATTGAGCGGTCTCGCCTCCGGGAGACCAAAATCGCTTCAGTTTTATCTGCGTTGACTTTGATCCTCCATCGGCAAGACCACTCAGCGATAAGATTCATATGGGATTGGATATAGGAGTGGATTGTTTTAAGATTTTTTGAGGATGCATAGATCAAGGTGTCATCGGCGTATAGGGCTAATTGTGTTTGGGGAGTTTTTGGTAAATCGGCTTGGTAAATGTTATATAGGATAGGGGACAGTGGTGAACCTTGAGGAACCCCTGCATTAATATTGCGGGTGGGGGAGTGAATATTGTTTATTTTAACCTGAAAGGACCGATTTTTTAGGAAGGAGAGGATAATTTTGGTGATGTTTAAAGGGAATTTAAAGGAGTGCATTTTGTGGATTAGGCCCTCATGCCAGACACGGTCGAACGCTTTTTCAACGTCCAGCGCTAGCATGAGGGTGGAATGGGTCCGATTTAGGGAGTCAATGAGGCTTTGCTGGACTCTGCACAGTTGGTGAACCGTGGAGAGCCCTTTTACAAAGCCACATTGCTCTACCGGGATAATTGGATGGGAAGTTAAAAAGGATTCAATATGGGATAGGATTATTTTTTCAAGGATTTTGCCCATTGTGGGCAGAAGGCTTATGGGGCGCCAGTTTTGAGGAAAAGTTAGGTTTTTGCCGGGTTTGGGAATAACAATTACCGATGCCGATTTCCAGGGAGATGGGAAATAACAGTGTTTTAGGGAGTTGTTATAAATATTTAGGAGGGAGAGAAGGATGTTATCGGGAAGGTTTTTAATCATTTTATTGGAAATGGAGTCGATGCCGGGGGATTTTTTAGGTTTTAGGTTGTAAATGATGTTTTTTAGGTCTTCTAAGGTAGCTGGGTTTATGGGGCAGTTGGGATCTATTGGTGTACGGGAAATTTGACGGTGTGTTTTCTCTATGGTCAGTTCATGATCATAAAGGGATGGGGGGATGGGGTTTAGCTGGAATTGTGACTCGAGGGAGTCTGCAAAGGCTAGTGCTTTTTCTTCCGTCGTGTACACAATTCCATGATGGGGACTGTGAATGGGGGGGATGAGGGTTTTTGTTTTACCCCGGAGGGACTTTGTGAGGCGCCAATATTGGGAATGGGATTTTTCAACATCGACTTCAGAGAGGAATTGGGTCCAGTTTTGATTTCTATGCTCCAGGATAAGGGAAAGGATAGTTTTAGATAGGAGTTTGGCTTCTGTTTTTTTGGATGGGTCTAGGAATTCTCGGTACATTTTCATTAAACGGTTTCTTTTTTTAATGAGGGACTTGATGTTGTGGGGGAGGGCATGGGGATTTTTTTGTGGGATGGGGATTATTGAGGATGAGCTTTCTAGTGCAGAAAGGATGTTATTAGACAAAGAAAGGATACTTTTGTTTATCTGGGAGGGGCTCAGAGGGTTGTTTATGGGGGGGATTTCTTTAAGAATATTATTAAAACGGGTCCAATTAGTGATTCTTTTTGTGGGGAGAGAAATGGGAATAAGCAGGTTGGAAAGGGTAATAATTATGGGGGAATGATCGGAGGTAGATAGGTCATCACAGTTTTTGATTTGAATATTGTGGGGAAGGTTTTTGGTAATGGCTAGATCAAGGATATCTTGACCGTTATAATGGTCATGGGTGGGTTCTGGAGGTGCATGGATAGTTATAAGATTGGACTGGGAGTATTCGAGGAGGGTTTTACCGGCCTGGTTATTTCTTCTGCAACCCCACGATGTGGATTTTGCATTGAAATCACCGGCCAGTAGGATAGGATTAGAGGGATGATGAAGGAGAGAATCAAGGATTTCTGCGGAGAAAGGTTGTTTGGGTGGTCTATAAACGGAAATGATTTTTAGTGTTTTGTTGGCAAATTTGATTGAAATGGAGGTGTTTTCAATATAGGGGAAGGTATCAGGATTTTGTGCGATTTGGTGAGGAATTTTGGATTTAATTAGGATGGCTGTGCCGCCCCCTTGTCTGTCCGAGGGTCTGTCTGTTCTGTAAATGTTATAGTTAGTTATAGTCCAGTTTGTGTGGGGTCTGAGCATAGTTTCTTGCAGAAGAACTATGTCAATGTCATTTTCTGTCATGAAATCAGCCAACTCAAATCTTTTAGGAAAGACCGAGTTGGCGTTCCATGACAGAATAGACAGTTGGTGGATGTTTGTGTCCGAGTTTTCGTCCTGCATCTTTTGAGTTAGGGAAAGGGTTTAGGTAAAAAGGGTTTTTAGGAGAGGGTTGGCAGAAATTTTATTAATAAGGGTGTTTAGGATTATGTCTATTTTTTGGTTTAGGATTTCAGGATTTTCAGTTAAAGGGATTAATTGCAATAAAGGATTGAGGGTTCTAGGTTGTGTTTGGGGTGCAGTTTTTTGGGTGACTTGGGGATTTTGGATAGAGTTGGGATGAGCTGGAGGGATGGGATTTTGGCGAGAATTTATCGCTTGAGCGTAGGACTGTTTTTGATAATTGATAAAGTTGGGATTTTTGGGACATCGGAAGTACTTGGGTGAGTGCTCTCCACCGCAATTACAACATTTAGGGCGTTCTTGGGATTCTGGGATAGGATTTTCGCATGTGCTGGAGATGTGCTCTCCCCCGCACTTCCTGCATTTTGGCTTTGCAGCACAATTCTGCAGGGAATGCCCCCATTCGAGACATCTCTGGCACTGCGAAATTTGTTTGTTTTTGGAAGTGTCCAACTGTTCAATTTTGACTCTGATACAGTTTATTTCTTGGACTGTATAGATGTGGGATTGGGAGTTTGGGACGAGGAATCTTAGGATGTTGGTGATGATGTTTCTTCTGGGCCCGGCCCTGAGCCATCCCACCTCTTCCGGATCGAACCCTTTTGCCCTCAGGTCTTCCGTGATCTCTTCAAGGGTCATTCTATTATTCTATTGTCCAAACCCCTAGCAACCACAATCAGTTTCCTATCTTCTTCTAGGAAATAAGAGTGATATTCTAGGTTGTGGTCCCTAAGGGTCTTGGTGGTTTTGCGGTGGTCCAGGGAGGTACGAGGGTACAGGGCCAGTCCGAGACGGTGGTTAGTGATCTTATCAAAAGTGATTTTTTCTTGCATTAACCAAGAATGCGTTCGCACCCAGTTGGTGGTGGTGCGTAGGATTACGGGTGGGATTGAACGGGTGTCTGGACGGGTGGGTTTGGAGGGTTGAGGACGAGTAGTAGAGGGGTGGCTTTGTAAGGGGGGTGGATTTAAGGGGAGGGTTTTTGGTGGTTGTTTTAGAGGGGGAAAGTCTGTCTCCATTTGTGTTGGGGGTGGGTTTTGGGGGTGAAAAATAGGGGTGGGATTTTGGGGTGGGTGGTTGACTTCAGTCCCAGGGGGGAAAGAAGTTGAGGGACCCTCATCCTCAGTCTCCACACCACGCCGGGGGGCAAACCCAGCGGGGGTTGGAGAGAGGGGCAAGGGATCCCCCTGTGCGCTTCCCTCTGCGCTGCGGGTATTTTTAAAATCAAACGCTTTATTATTTACTTTATTTGACAAATGCATGTTTTCCTGGGATAATAGATTTAGTTTTATTTCAAGGTTTTTAAAATTAGTGGCCAGGTTGTCCATATTATTTTTGAGGGTTAGATTTTCAAGTTTAATTTTGGCATTTTCACAAGATATTGTTGCCAATTCATCTTTTAGATGGACAACCTGGTCGCTTAATTCATTATTTTGGGTAGTTAGAGAGTTTATTTTTGTATTTAGGTGAGAGTTTTTTTCAGTTAATCTTTCTATATCCAATCTGAGGGTCATATTTATTTCATTTAACTTGTTGTTTTCGGTATTAAGGATTTGATTTACTTCGTTTTGTTGCTTAGTCTTACTCTCTATGCCTTTCAAACAACTACGAAGTTCAGCAATTTCATTTTTAAGTGTGCTGTTTTCATTAGTTAAGAGTTGGAGGGAGTGTGACTTTTTGGTTAGGGGGGAAAGGGACTTACCGGGCGACCTATCCCTTTTAGAGCTGGTGGAACTTGCTGATCTTTCTTTAGGTTGCTCTGGTGAGTCCCTGTTTTTATTTTTTTGCCTTTTGGATGACGTAGAAGATGAGGGGTTGCTGCTGGTTGGGGGTTGTTTCCCAGATGGGCCGGGGCCGCCAGCACCATGCCCCGGTGCGCTCATGTTGTAAAAATCCAATCGATGTTGCCTGGACTTGTCGTTTATTTAAAAATAAAAGAATAAAAAGTCCATAAAAAGCCATAAAAGTCCTATTTGCACCTGAATCCAAAAGACCATAAAATTTAGACCCAAAAATTTCTACTGATAAATAAGGACATTCCCCTGGAGCTACATGTGCTAACACATAGTCAAGTACAATTTTATTTTTACAATCCCAATAAAATTTAGTACCCTTTCTTAAAGGTTTGGTAAATGGTGCAATTATATCAGAAAAGGTAGGAATAAATCGACGATACCAAGAGAGCATACCAATAATTCTACGAACTTCTGTCACTGATTTTGGAGTTGGCATGATAGTAATGGCTTCGACTTTGGAAGGATCCACAGAAATTCCATGACGATTTACTACATAACCCAAATATCTTAACTCGGCTCTACAAAATTTACTTTTTTCCTATCAATACCCAAAACCAACTCATGACGAATGTCTGGGACTATAAAAATGTCAATAACCCTAATAACTCCTTTTACACTTACAGGCACGCTAACAACGCCTATACATTCACACGACATATTATTAGCTATTGTACAAGATGTTCTCCTATTAATGTCCAAAGTAACTCCCAATATTTATCAAAATTTATTTAGGCAAGTTCAAAACGAAACTTGGAAAACAAAATCAAGGTCAAGTCAGTATACACTATTGTTTCCAAATTACCTATGATATTCCAACCTACTCAACTCAAGTGAAAAATAAAATAACAATAGAAAATAACAATTTATTTAAGTCTTGATTATCACAGAGAATTATGTTATGTTATTTATCGTTAAGAGGAATAATTATTTAAGTTGGTAATAAGGAACCACAACATCACACAAAAAATACACAATCAAAGTGTGGTTGTCAAAATAAAATAAATTATGTTACACCCAAACCTTTTGGGGAATGAAGCTTCAATTCAATTTAAACTAATAATTTACATGGCCCGGTATATCCCGCCACGGACATTGACCTAAGCAAAAAAAAATAACAACCCTAACTGTTGAAGCTTCCCCACTTAAAATTACCCTTTTATTAGTTTACTCTAATATTTACTAGCTAATTTGACATCTTAGGAGTAGTTTGAAAATAAATAATATAACCCAAGTATATACTCGTAGTACTACGAAGCCGGCTGCGTCTTACCTCACAGGAGTCACTTACCACATATATATGTACTCTTATCAGTAATATTCAATTATAATAGCATCGATCAAATAATGTCAATATAATTTTAAATAAACTTCTGAGACAAAGTACAGTCGAACCTGGTGGGTCTTTGGATTATCAAAGTAATATAAATATATCCAGCCTTTGAATGAGAAAAATAATTACATCCCCTAACCACCACAATTCGGCTTCACCCCGCTCAGATTGTAAAGTCATATATGTATGTATCTCAACTCAAAAGATAAAAGTTGTGATAATAAAAATAAAATAAAACAAGTGAATAAAAAAAATGTTATGTTGTGTCACCTAGCTCCACACACAGCGACTACTTCAGATTCGAGATTCTCCCAGACATCCAATTTCCAGTCAAAGAAAAACTGCAGGCTTCCAAGCTTCACCTCTTCCACTTCACAATACGCCAAGCTCTGGTAGTGGTCTAGGTTAGACGTTAGCTCACAGTTGCTTAAAATCTCCTTCTAGATTAGAGCCTTCAAGCGCCGCGCACGCGACGTGACCGCGACGCGTCTGCGGCGCGCTTTTCTCGGGCTTTTTGTTCTGACGGGCCTACCGCGCGCCCACTACGCGACTTTTTATCCGCAAGGGGCGACGGGCCTGCCACGCGCCACCTACGGGTCGAATTTTTTTTTTCAGTTCTATTCTAGCCTCTGCTTTGATTAGTACCTAGTGTTTATTTCGTGACAATGTCAGACGACGAAGAAACTACAGCATTAATAGCAATCGCTAGTGGTTGTATAGTAATTCCAGATACCTTGATGAAACATTTAATGAAATGATGATGAAACAACAAACAAACAAAGATTTTGTTTTTAATTTTTTTTATTAATTTCCGACGTGTCTCCCTCGGAAGCTGCCACAAACCGTACTAACTTGTACCAACGCGCCTCCGACGGGCCCCTTTGAGCGCGTCGAAAATACCGACAGAAAATGGATCGCAGCGCGCCCACAACGGGCGGCTCGCGCGAAATACGAACGTTGAACGACACGGAGACTTTTTAAAAACAATTTATTTCTAAAAGTACAAACTGACAGTATAACATGCAGCAACAAAAACAATGAGATAAAGCGACTTAAAATCTAAGGTTTATATAATGCAAAAAGTACTGATGTAGCCAACCACGCAAGTGGGTAGATTTACACTGGAGAGTCAGCTCTTCTTAGGCATATAACTCCTCCCTCCTTAAGAGGCAAACATAATGGAGTGTGTTTGCTCTCCTGGCTCTTCAGGGTTGGAAGTGGCAGGTCCAGGTTTTGGCTTCTGGCATCTTGGAAGCAGCTTCTTCTGGGCAACCACTAGTAAAGTTATGATTATAATAATGACAATAATCAGGGTACTGTTGATTATTGTTGAAGTCTGGATCGGTGAAACGTCGTCAATGGGATGTAGCTGGTTCGCTAGGCTCCTAAGTTCATATAAGTCTTGTATGTTGACTTGACTTATATTGGGTAACTTGTAAGGTCTGGATACTTGGGGTTTGTAGTCCTGGATTTCTGGTAGTACCAAAGGTTTCCCTTTTACTAGTTTGATATCGTTGGAATATGTTTTTCCATCAAGCTTTATTCCGCAGTTTGCAGGAACTTGGATAAGGGTAGGTTCTTCCAGAGTTACATATTGGTCCGTCGTACATTTGGTAAGGACTTGTGTGTTTTTGGTTGGGATGATTAAGAATTGTCCTTGAGTAACTTGTTCAGCTAGGGGTTGAACAAGATGGGTTTGCAGGGGTGTGCAACTTGTTGGTGGACGTTTTTCCAACAACTCAATAGTGCAACTATCCTGAGGGTAAAAGTTCTCTAGGCAGTAGAATGTTTTCTCGATTTCTGGGCATAAGCTGTCTTCGAATTGGATGTCGACTTCTTCTTGTGCCAGGTAGGGGTATTTTGGAATAATGACGGAATTGTTTTGTATGATAGGAAGTAGGTGGTGGAAAGTGGCTTGTTTAAGTTTTAATATAGGGACATGAATTGCGAAAATTATTTTATTACTTGAAAAACTTACTTGTGTTCCAAGGAATTGATAGTACGAAAGAATGTTCTTAAAATTTAGCAAAGCTCTAGGATCGTAAATAGTTTCCAAACATTCCATCATTTCTCTGATTTCGTTCACCGAAATTACAGAATTGTGTACAGCATTAAGCTTTGCGAAGGTGATGGCGTTTTCTAGGTTATCCAAAAAGTTTATTAAGTTTTGGCAATCTAAATTGATTTGAGAAATTACACCTTCGAAAGAAATATAAAGATACGTATTATTTATTTCATTTTCTATATACATTTGTAGCATGTTGATCCCTTTTTCTAACTTAATTTGGTTATTTATAAGACTAGATATTGTGGAGTTATAGTTATCAATAAGTTTCTTTGACAACGACATTTGCGAGTTTACCGTCTTGACTAAATTGTCTTTATCTTTTTGCAAACTTATTATCGCGTCAGTATAGTATTTTTCATCGTCGGCATCAAGGGTGCCAAATAACCATTTGTTTATTTTCCCTACTATGTTGAGCAGACCTCTTTTAGTCCTGCCTGTGGGTTCAAGATTTAGCAATTTACTTTGAGTAATATTAATTAAATACTCGGTTCTGAGTATTAAGCCATGGGTTAGGCCAATAAAATTTAAGGGATGATTCGATTTTCCTTTAGAGGTTTGAGCCTTTAATTTGTTAAAATATACTTGTATATTATTTAGTTGTTGTTTTAGCAAGTGTGTGTCAATAAATGGAGAAAGGTGTGTTTAGTGTAAATTATCTTAGATGGTCCTAATGAAATAGGGAGAATGGGGTTTTTGATAGGGGTTAATTTAACGCCGTCGCTGTGTGTCAGTTGAAGTACCTGCGTTATCAGTAGTGTCAGTATTGGAAAGATCTTCAGGTCCATTTCTGTCCTGTAAAGATTGATTTTGTTTAATTTTTGGTCTTCGTGCGAAGTTTTTATGATAAGTTCCCGAGTTAGTTTTTAACTTTATCGAGGACTGATCTTTTATTATAGTTTTCCTGAATTTAGGAAGGGCTTTACTTCGTAACTTAGTTCTAATGTAAGCGGGCTTAGACACGTCGAATTTAGGGGGTTCTTCACGACTTTCATTTCTTTTAGATATGATCCTTTCTTTAATAGCTTGGTTGTTTTCTGCTATTTTATCGTAAATCTTTTGACATTTTTCTTTATGATTTTGAACATAGTCGGAGACAATTATGTGGTCGTTAAGATCGAAAGGATTAGTATCATTTATGTGACCTTTGATAATTTCGAAAGGAGTAAATTTGGTTACGCTATGAATGGAATTATTGTAACCTAGGATAGCACGTTTCATAAGTTGCTCAGTTGTGAGGCGATTTTGTTCCTCTTTAAGACAACGATAACCTTCGATTATGGAAGAATGGAATCGTTCCACAGGAGAGTTAGAGTTGCTATTTTTAGCAGTAGTGTAATGCAATTCTATTTTATATAATTGACAAAAGTCTTCGAAATCCTTGTTTTTGAATTCGGTTCCACGATCACATGTGATTTTAAGAGGTAAACCATGATGGGAGATGAAGTTTAGGAAACACTCTATGATGCTTGGGCCTGTTAGGCTTTTAAGATGATAAGCTTGTCCATATCTAGAAAAAGCGTCGATTATTGTCAAGAATGATACATTATTGATTTTGAACGAGTCGATATGAATTTGTTGGAACGGTTTCGAGGTAGAAGGGGTCAGATTGAATTTTATGGCGGGTGGATTCCTGTCATATTTATTCTTTTGACATATCTCGCAAAGATTAACATATTGTTCGATATCTTCAACCATTTTGGGCCAATAAAATCTAGCAGTTAGAGCACATTTCATTTCTGAAATTCCTCTATGGCAAGTCTTAGTAGTGTGATAGAGTCTAAGTTTGTCTTGCTGATCGTCCTGAGTTTCGATATCTTCTAGGAATATCGTACTTTGAACAAACTTAAAGGAGGAGTTTACAAAAAGTTCTTGTATGGTTCTTGTAAAGGTTTGAGCTAGAGTTTCCATTCGAAAATAAAATGCGTATAAACGTTTTTGCTCGATAAATTCTTTCAAGAATCAAATTATATTAGGAATTAGGTTATTTCTAGGGATGACTACTAGAATCCTGGTATTTTGAAATACCTGTGAGATTTGGCATTTGAGTGATTCTATATCACCTTCGGTAAGGAGAACTTAGTTTTTATACCCGTTGAGTATTCTTTCGGTAAGTGGAAAATTAAAAATTGGGTTTTTAAGAGATGTATGTACAGTCTCTAAGTCTGAATTGTCTAATTCGGGATTTGGGGAGAATTGTCGTGATTGGGTAAAATCTTCAATAGTTCCTCTTGGTGAAACTCGAATGTCTTGTAATATTTTTATTTTACTCGACTTTTTTGTGCCAAGGATGGATGCTAGTTCATCGTCGTCAAGTACAGGTAGATCGTTTGATGCTCGTAAAAATCGGTTTATTGTTTCGTCTATATCGCCATGTTCGTTTGCAATAGAGGAGGTATCTAGGGCATTTAAATCTATGGGTTTTTTAGTTTCTGGATTCCTTGAAAGAGCGTCGGCAGCTTGGTTTTGTTTGCCTTTTTGATATTTAATGAAATAATCAAACTCTTCGAGTTTGAGTCGCCATCGAACTAATCGACTATTTGGTTCTTTAAGGGAGTAAACCCACACTAGGGGTTTATGATCACATAGTATGGTGAATTTATGACCGAATAAATATGGTCGAAAGTATTTACAACCAAAGACTATGGCTAAAAGCTCTTTCTCGATGGTGGAATAATTTGTTTCCGCTGGGTTTAAAGTGCGGGAAGCATAACTAATTGGGTGTCCATTTTGAGACAATATGGCACCAATGGCGTAATTCGAAGCATCTGTTGTAAGTTCGAATGGTTTTGTAAAGTCAGGGTAGGCTAATACCGGCTCTGAAATTAAAAGGGATTTGCAAAGTTTGAAACAATCAATAAATTCTTTATTGTGGATTACTTTTTCGTTTTTCTTCAAGCATTGGGTAAGGGGTTTTGTAATTTTTGCAAAGTTTTTAATAAACTTGCGGTAATACGGCCCAAGTAGGCCTAGAAATTGTTTAATTTCTCTTGGAGTTCGAGGGATTGGAAAGTTTTGGATTGCTGAAATCTTTCTGGGGTTAGGTTTAATTCCTTGAGGTGTCACAACATGACCTAGGAATTCAACTTCTTTTTTGAGGAACTCACATTTATCGATTTGGATTTTTAATTTGGCTTCTCTTAATTTAGAAAACACAAGTTTGAGGTTTTGAAGATGCTCTTGGAGGCTTGTACTGAAAATGATGATGTCGTCCATGTATACCATGCATACTTTATTTTGAAGATCTTTTAGAACTTCGTCCATTACACGTTGGAAAGTACTAGGGGCATTTTTAAGGCCGAAGGGCATCTTAAGATATTCATAGTGCCCGTTATCTACAGAAAAAGCGGTTTTTTGGATTGAATTCTGTGCCATTTCAATCTGATGAAACCCGCTGGCTAAATCAAGGGTGGAAAAGTATTGTGAACGTCCTAATTTGTCAAGTATGTCAGTGATATTAGGGATTGGATAACGGTCGTCTATTGTCTTTTCATTGATTTTACGGTAATCAATGACAACACGCCATTTTTGTTGATTGGATGCGTCTAATTTCTTAGGCACGATCCATATAGGGGAACTCCATGGACTAGTAGAAGGTCGCATTATTCCTTTCTCGAGCATATCATTTATTTGGGATTTTATTTCATCCTTGTGGACATAGGGGTATCTGTATGACTTAGTGTGTACAGAGACCTCATCGCTAGTTTTTATTTCATGCTTTACTTTGGACGTAAAGGAAAGTTCATAGGTTCCTGGTTTATAAAATATATCTTTGAATTCGGTGCATAAATTAATTATAGCAAGCGATTCTTCAGAGTTCATATGCTTTGAACGAATAAGATTTTTTATATCGTTATTACATGGTGAATTTTGAAAATATTTGTTTTTTGAAATTTGCTTAATACATTCGTATGAGAAAAATTCAAAAGGTTCGACATTAATTGGTCTGTTTAAAGTTGCATTAATAATCTTATCAGTATTGTTTATTATTTCAAGGGTTGCATGACCATTTTTTGCACAGCTAAGTGTCTGTGGGATAAAGAGCTGATCAAAGTACATCGAAGGTACTAATATTTCACCTTCGTATACAGAAACAGGTAGACTTTTTAATGTGCGTTCGTGAGGGTTCAAAGATAAGGTGATGTTAACGTCCTCGGGTCGTCGAAACTTAAATGGTATTGTTGTTTCGCTGTTACAAAGTATTTGATTATTAAAATCAATGTTTAGGTTTGTTTTTAGTAAATCGGTGAGCCCGATTACTCCGTCAAAATAATCATGGAAATCAAAAAGTATAAAATTTATTTTATGGTCGATTCCATATTCTGACAGTAAAGGGATTGTAGCTTGATACTGAGTATTTTTGCTACCTACAGCTGTCTTTATTATGTTTTTAGAGTTATATATACAATTCGGGAAATATTTTTCTGCAATATATGGTTTTAGTATTGATCTACTACTACCAGTGTCGATCAACAATTTTGTTTTGGGGGAACTAACTACAAGATAGGGTAGCGAGTTATAAGAAGAAATATTTATTTCTACTATGTTATTGGGTCTGTTATGGATAGGTTTTGAAAATTTAGAGAGTCAGTATTATAAATTTCATTTGAATGTTGGGGATTTTTCTCTTGTTTGTTTAATTCGAAATTTTGATCAATTTCATCAAAATAGTCTTGAGCATATTCTGTTTCCCAATTATCAGCATAATTGGTGCAGTATGCGCCTTCATAATTATCAGAATATTCTCCAGAGAATTCATCAGGATATTCCTGGTGATTTAATTCCTGGAATGTGAAGTTGGGCTTTACATTTGGATTTGTTTGGAAATAGTTGCGATTTCCATACTGTGGGGGTGGTCTGAAACTTCTCATAGAAGGATTTCTAGAAGTGGTGGACATTGGTTCTGGTTTTGGTAAGTCCCGCGGATTTATTTGACCGGGTTTGAAAACATTCTTTGGTTTTCCAAAAACTTGACTGTTTGTGAAGTATTTTTGGGGTGGTAACTGTCTTGGGGGTGGCATGTTAACAGGGCCAGTTGGAAATTGGGACGTTTGCATTTGTGGAGTGAAAGAGTTATGTTGATTAGCGAACTGTGGTGTTTGATAGTACTGTTGTTGATTGGGTTGTGAATTAAAGGAGTTATTGTAATTTTGCCTATTATATGACTGAGGGTTACTCGGGGGATTACTATTCCTAAAGTTATTATATACATTATTATTAGCATTGTGACTAGATTTTTGAAACTTATTTGTTTCGAAACTGCCATAAAGGCTTTCGAAATTTTCGAACTCTTAATATAGGCCATTGCGTCTTCAAGACTGGTGGGTCTTTTTAGATGCATATTATTTTTTTGAATGCCTGTACAGCCTGCAATAAAAGTGTTTAGGGCAGTTTTTTCATAATGTTTAATGTGGCAAAGTTTTTCATTAGTACTATAGCTAGAATTATTACCTATTTTTTGAGCAATATCGCTTCTTAAAAGTTGAAGCCTATTACCAAAACTTAATAAATGTTCATTTTTGTAAGGTCTGGTTCTAACTAACTCTTGAGTTAGACAATCCAGATCTCTACGGTCTGAAAAGCATTGTATTAAAGCCTCACGTAAAGTAAACCAATCAGTTATTTCGGCGCGGTTACCGACTAAACTTTCAGCTTTATTAATTAATTTTTCTTGGATACATTCGAATATATGTTTATTTAATTCCTCGTCGTTGAGATTCCTATAACTATCAATAAAGCTTTCGCACCTACTAATAAATTTATTAAGCTTATTGCAATCACCATCGTAAGGCTTAATATTGCTTAATTTAGATCTGAAAAGATCCCAATTTACTTTGGGGGTAGTGGATGGTCGAGTCATTTCTATAAGTTTTTCTATTAAAGATAAATCACTGAGTGAAGTACTTAGTTCTTCTATATCGTTCATAAAAATGATAAAATGTTCTAAAAACTAAATGCGATCCATGCGCTTGAGATTAAAATTAAATACGATCAATTCGTTGAAACTATCGACTAAAATTGCATTCAATATGCTGGAAATAAAATCTATATGCGTTTAATTCGCGAAAATCCCTAAATATCCCTATAAGTTCCTTAAACAGAGGGTTTATAGAGGTGAAAGGAAAAGGCACTTACTGCGTGACTTCTTCTTCCCGTGATCTCTTGAATCTGCCTACAGAGGTGTCAGGTGTCGCTGGTTCTTCTGGATTGCACTATTAGTGTTGGAAAACACTCCTAGAAGTCTTTGTTTTCCGGCACGATTTCCGTACGGTACGAAAATTTTGTAGACCGACTTTCCGGACGACTAGGGCACAATCCTACCGACTGCGCCAAATACGAACGTTGAACGACACGGAGACTTTTTAAAAACAATTTATTTCTAAAAGTACAAACTGACAGTATAACATGCAGCAACGGAAACAATGAGATAAAGCGACTTAAAATCTAAGGTTTATATAATGCAAAAAGTACTGATGTAGCCAACCACGCAAGTGGGTAGATTTACACTGGAGAGTCAGCTCTTCTTAGGCATATAACTCGCGCCTCCTTCGAGCCCGTACATACTGCACGAATTTGGCCCATCGCGCGCGCGTCGCGGACACGTCCCCTCAGGTCTATACGAAGCTTAACATTTCATTTACCTGTTTGCTTATTATTATTTTGCGCTCCCGCGGACTTACGCGATAAGACAACTGATGAATCGGCGCGACAGTCCCTGTTTCAATAGTATGGTCGCAAATGTTAGTTTTCCATAATTCTAAATTATTCGTAGCGAAAATATCGACAAATTCTTCTAACAAAATTAGTAGTTCTCTGTAATTATTCTCTTCTAAATTTTCATTAAAATCTATAAGCGACGTTATGGCTTTTAATGAGTTATTTTTACTACTTTCTAATGGAACAACAGAATTCTTTATGTTACATAAATTAACATCACATACTACATTATCTTCCTGTAAAAATACAGGGTAACTCCCGAAAAGTTTGTCCTTATGAGACTCACTAAAATAATTCGCACCTACGCGCGAGAATTCATTATTTAATTCGCCCAACACGGTATTTTTATAAATGTCTACAGTTACATTAGAGGTATTTGTTATACAAATTATCGTCTTCTTTTCGTCAAAATTGGTAATTTTACAAGCTCTATTAAAAAAATAGTTAGTGGACGGTGAAAAAAATAGTTTCTTGCTAACGCTCTATTAAAATGCACTGAAACTTTTACTGAACTTTTAGGAGGTATTTTAACAAAACAGAAACTGCGCACAACACTATCTTAGGAGAAAATTAATATCAGCTCTAAATAATTTTAATAATTTTTTCTCCGAAGTTTTTAACAACCATGAAGTCAAATGACAACTCTACACCATTTAAAGCAAAATCCAACTTAATCCTACCTAAAACCCACAATAAATGTCCACTAGCTGATTTAATTATCACGCTTCCTACCTTTTCTATTTTACACTGCCCAACCCAAGAGTAATCAATTAAACTTATTCCTGACCCAGTATCTAGAATAAATTTTACATTATTTTGACGTATACGTCCGTTAATAATTACTGGCTCTATAAATGTAGTTATGTCAGATACAGTATAAGTACATGATTTTAACTGCCTTTTCTTAAGCCTACAATTATTTTTCTTATGGCTATCTAATTTACAGAAATAGCAATTCAGCATTAAATTTGATGGAATTTGTTCTGTAGATTGACCGTCGCTTATCGACGGGTATTGCCGTTTTTTGCATAGCAGTTTTTTGCATAGTGGCCAATTTTTCCACAGCCATAACACTTTATTTTTCCTTCTGGCGTTCGTATCTCTCTTTTAATGCTAGGATTGTTAAATCCGTTATTTCTCGAATTATGATTAAAATAACCTGGATTATTAAAATTTGACTGTTGCCTACCTGATTGTCTTTCCAGTTGCTGGATTCTCTGCACCAGATCATTCATTTGCTGATGGTTTCCTCTGGCTGTTTCAGGGTAAGGTCCTCTGCTAGTACTTGGCATGGCTCCATCAGGGTACGACTCTCTCGCCAAAAACTCGGTAGTGTCTACTTTCTGCAAGTTTCTTCGAAGCGCCTCTACTGTCGGGTTATCCATTAAATTTACTTTCTGTAGAATTTTTGGTTGCAGACCTCTTATGATGAAACCAACTTGCTTTCGTTCTTCCATATCCGGATCTACATCATGGCACAATTTCAACATCTCATGATAATAAGACCACAGTTCATCGAGATCCTGCTGCTTTCTAGTTAATAGCCGAACATACACCTGCTCTTGGTCTCTTGTTTTTGTAAAGTTGGCTCTTAAAGACTCTATTGCTTCGTCGTATGTCTCTATATCTTCCTCTATCGTTTCAAAGCATTCTAGAGCTGCACCTTCCAAATAGCATGGCAGTTGGAGAAGTTTAGTCTCCTCAGACCAACGGTTTGCTCTTGCGGCTCTAATAAAATTTTTTATAAATGATGCCACGTTCTCACCCTCTTTTCCTATAAATACTTTTGGATTCACGGAAGTATAAGCTTCCCTTGCGTTTCGGTCTTGGCCTCTGGGATTTTCTCCTACTTCGTCATTATCTTGGTTGTTAGGTATGTTAACTGTTTGATTACTTCTAACTGGTAGAAGTGATGAGCGGCGTCTATTGGCTCTAGCGTGACATTAACACGTACTCTACACTTTTTATGACCGACGTTACGTTACGAGTGATCAACCACGCGAACTAGTACTTTAACTGTAGATGTAGATCAGTTTTCGCGAAAGTTACTCTGTACGATAGGATTACGCGGCGCCTCCATCAGTTGTGACACCAGTACTTTCATTGGGGGTTGTAGCTTAATTAATACTACTGTGTTGGGCTTTAATGAACAGATGGTATATTGAGTTGCCTAGATGTTATAATTCTGGTGTCTACGTGACAACTAACTATTAGTACATTTTATTAGCTATACAATTACAATAACACACTATGCTGAGTCGTTGTTTCCTAGCCCACGCGCGCTTCGGATGTCTAGCTCGTACAGGGTGGTCTCTCAAATAGGTGGCCTGTCGTCACAGTATGTTACCAAGATCAAATATTTCCGGGCAAAATAACAAGAGTTGAAAATGATAGGATATTTAAGTGCGATGGAAAAATGTGGGGCACACAGGAAGTGGCCAGCAAGAATACACGAACTGTTCTATGAGAAGTCAGACATAATAAATTCCAAAATAAAAGAACCTACTCAAATTTCTCGCAGAGAAATATTTCGAGTTCCAGAAATTTATAATTTTAATTGACTTTTTTGTTTCTTATACTTATTATCTTATTCAAAATAATCATCCATTGCTCTCAAAGAGACTTAAGTATATGACCAAAGGAGGGAAAAAAGTAAACTCAAAGTCCAAATCAGCGTCTATTAAAGGTTACGCGTTTCGGCGCGTTAGGGCATCATCAGACCTATCAAAATACAAAAACGATACACTGACTCACACTAACATAAATAAAAAAATAAATATCGTTATTGACGTAATCTTTAATAGAAGCTGATTTATGAGACTTGGACTTTGAGTTTACTTTTTTCTCTCCTTTTTTTTTACTTTTCTCTTATCAAAAAAGGTTTTTTTCTCTTATTTTTATTTTAACGGAATGTTTTTGTATAGTTTTGGAACTGATTATGCTCTAATAGAGCGAAACACGTGTGGTCGAAAATAAATATTTGTGAGACCGTGACTTGGTTGTTTTCTTCGTTTGATTATGTTTTACCATTACTACTACTACTATTTTTTTATTTAATTGCATATAACAAGACATTAAAATAAATATATAATTCCAACCACATTTAATTAAACTAGAACTAAAATAAAGTAATTAAAAAAACGAAGATGCTTAATTTTATTTCTTGAGTGAGTTGAACAAAGAAAAGCCTCTCTCCTGTCAATTTAAAATAAGACCTCAAAGAAATTACATACAAATCCTTGACATACCTTTCGTCGTAGAGCGGATTTAATCATAATCAAAAAGAGATCTCTTAATTCAATACTTCCCTGTCGAAAAAATTTTCATAAGGACTTTTTCAAACGAACGCTGTCTACCCCCAAGGGAGGCAAATCTTGTTACTGACTGTAAATGTTCCATCCCTTTTAATTTAACCCGCTCCCTTTGGTTTTCTGCCATCTCAGCCCTTTTTTTTACAGCACGATGGAAAAGTTAAGATTAAAATTTATGGGTATCTAATCACCCAGACAATTAGTTCAACTTTTTTAATTACCGGTATGAAATGTGATACTCCCTTGTGTTTTAAAAAATTTAAAGGCTCACTGCTTTTCCTGTGTAATTTTTCATCGTTCCTAAAAAAAGTTTATTAAAGACAGTTAAATTATTTCAGATTTATTACATTTTTAATTATAAAAATATTACAGTCAATTTCGCTTTGTAACTTCTGAGTTAATTTTTTTTTTAAATAAACGATCACCATGCCTCGCGTTGATGAGTTGTTAAAACGGAGGCAATCAATGTTTAACCTTTTATATACTCTATATTTATATATATACAGGGTGTCAATTTGAAAACTTCCCACCCCTATTATCTCGAAACGGGTTAGGTTTTTATAAAATCGCTAGGACACGTCGATTTTATTATCGAGGGGGAACAATTTTTATGCAGAAATCACTTCGCTTTTTTCAACCCCCTACCCCCCAGAACCTCCCTCTCAAAAATCTTAAATGGCAATAGGGGTTGAGTAATACCTCATTTGAAAGAACTTTTTATTCTCTACATTTTGGCACCTTATTTTTTAAATTTGAGTGCTGCGTTGCCAAGTTAGGGTTATTTAAACATTGTTAAATTACTTATTATTAAACATTATTCCTGTAAGTGTTTTAATTACGTTAAAGCTATGATTTGCATTGAAACATGTTATTTAGGTTAATATTATTTTTACTAAACATTTGCATAGCCGTTACAATTATGGTCTTTACAAAAGCACGCCTAAAATTTATTTTATTAACACATCTACTTTAAGAGGTGTTCAAAGTGTTCTCCATTGTTCTCCAAACAAAAATAAAGTCTATTCTCAAATTCTTCCCGAACATTCTGAAATACCTCTTCTGGAATAGCCCTACTTGCCTCTGTAATTCTTCTTTTTAAATCTTCGATATCATCAGGCTGAGTTTTGTAAACAACCGATTTTATGTGCCCCCATAAAAAAAAATCTAACGGCGTTAAGTCTGGTGACCTAGCAGGCCATTCTATCGGTCCCCTTCTACCAATCCATTGGTTAGGGAATCTGTTATTCAACCACTCCCGCACGCATATTCATACCGGACGTACCTTAGCGCAGCTTCGGAAATTGCCGAGAGAGATGTTATATCGGACATGTGTGATCGCAAACATTTTTGCGATCACATTCGTCCGATATAATCATAGTGAGTGCAAAAAGGAGAGTTGATTTTTACATTTTTGGTGGTTATGATAAGTGCGATTTGCAATAAATAGCAAAGATACAAACAGCATCTGAAAATTAATTTTTGATTCAACGTAGGTATAAAAAAAATAATGAATTAAAAAATATTCAAATATTGGAGTTATAAACTGTATTTGTTTAAATTCTTATTATTACATATATAGTTGGATCAATGGATCTTTGCGTTCACGTCACTAAACTATCATTCAACTCAACACAATTGTTTCTCATCCGCTCTCTTTCTAATTTAGACAAATCAAATGAGAAAGAGCACAGAACGTAAGTCTTCAAAATACTCGACCTACGGTCGGAGCGACAGTTATGAGTTAGACAAGGAGAAACATCCGATCGCATGTCTATGATAAACTTTCAACATCATTGGCTCCCCGTCGGGTTTTAAAATCGATTATTTCTTTCCGGGAGGGTGCCCGTTTTCGCAAAAATGTACTATATATAATACATTTTTTATATAGAAGTATACTGGTATAATATATGTTTTATGTTTAGATATTAAAAAAATAACTTGTTTTCTTCTAATGAAGAAAGGAAACCACGGCTTGTAAATAAAACAAGTTTTAATTTAGAATTTGCTGTAATAACACCTCATGTTTAGTACATTTTGTGGAAAGTTCTTTGTACATCTTAGATCTTCGTCTGCAACCACAAGCAACCATGTTTGTTTATGTTCTCGACTTTGCTTTGCCTTGCCAAAGAGTTTTAGAGAAATTTGATTTGTTTTGTTTTCTTATTTACTGTTGTGTTTTGTGTTTGGTTAAAGCTCTATGAAATAGTTTTTTGCCAAACCTTTTTTTGTTTTACAAACAGTTCTTTTGAGAACTTATTTTGTGCCATTCGGTATTTAACCTAACATTCTCAAGCTCGTATGCTTGTTGGAAATTTAATCTCGTACTTTACGTCTGAAAGAGATAATAAGGGACCCCTAATTTTCTTGAATGCTGTCCAAGAGGTAAATATTATTTTAATTTTTGATTAATAATTAGGAAATGTCTACCACACTATTCATTGTGGAATTAAATTTGATAAACATGTGAATTTTAAACCCAAAAATTGAATTGCAAAAAATCCTAGAATTTCAATATGCTTAATAGACTTAAAAAATGTAATTATTATGAAATATGCTATAATGAGGATGGGTAGACATAGCCTTATAATAAAAAATATAAGTTATAGTAATAATGAACATTATAAATATAGTTAATTTTTTTTTTATTTTAGTAAATAAATATTTGAACTTTGCAGAGAGTTGCTGATGCTTTGAAGATAAGCCTTCGAACAGTATCAAGCATAAAAATTTCCAAATACCGAAATAAGTTGCCCTCAACACCAGGCAAAGACCGGTCATGGAGGAAGGAAAAGACTCAAGATCTTAATGAATTTACAAAAATGGATGTTCGCAGTACATTGTATGACATATATGCACAAAGTAAGTACATCATTATTATACTGCATCATTTTATTTTATCTTTTCAGAAAAACAAGTTACAATTCATATGCTAAAGGAAGAGCTACATCGAAAAGAAATTCTTTACATGGAAGCCTTCGAACACTCCTCTTTAACCTGGGATTTGAATACCTTAAGGATGATAACAGACGTGCATTAATAGAGACAACCAATATATCTTCAATGAGGGCAGCTTTTTTCATAAAATATATGGAAAACAAAAACTCACCATTTGCACGTCAACTTGTGTTTTTGGATGAAACTTGGATCTTTTCTAAAGGCAGCAAGATGAGACCATGGCAAGACAATAGTGTTGTATTCGTAAGCCAGATCGTTTTGATGGAAAACGTTTTATTGTGTGGCATGTTGGACATAGTGGAGGATTTATTAAAAATGCCAGTTTAATTTTTACCTCCAAATCTAAAACATTGTATTATCATGGAGAAATGAACCACGAACTATTTACGAAGTGGGTTAAAAATCCGTTGATCCCAAATCTAGAGGAACCTTCATTAATTATAATGGATAATGCTCCGTACCATTCTGTCCAGCTAGAAAAGCAAAAAGGAAAAATAATATACCATACAATAGACAAATGTTTAAGTCTGAGTTATTAAGCATAGCAAAAATGTACAAAACGCCAAAGCAATATAAAATAGATAAAATATTGCAAGAAAATGGACATGAAGTTTTAAGATTGCCACCCTATCATTGAAAATTTAATGTGATTGAGATGATTTGGGCAGATGCCAAAAATTTTTACAATACCCATATTGGTAAAAATGGGCATAAAGATGAAAATGTACTGGATATGTGGAAAAAATCATTAGAGAAATGTAGACCAGAAGTATGGAACGCTAAGGTTTGCCACACTGAAAAAATAATCAAGGACTGGTATGATAGGGAAGTCATTATTGAAGAGATACCCCAAATTGTGATTAGTTTAAACAGTGAAACTAGCTCGGAAGATAGTGACATTGATTATTCATAACTGAATTTTCTATCTTAAACTTATTGATATTTTTTTGTTCAGTAAGAATATTTGAGTTACGGTATAATATACGGGTTGCTCCATTTCTTTTAGCATATTATTATAATAAGTATCTCTTATTAATTAAATCTCTTGTTTGTAAAAAAAAAAAGAAAAATTTGAATGCAGGTACAAATGAAGAAAATATTTTAGAAATAGGATTGCAATAAAGTAAATAATTATGGTTTTGTTTAAAACACTCATGAAAACATTATAATTATGTCTCAAACCTTTATACAAAGTGTTAAAGCTTTTCATGAGCTTTAAAGGAATAAAGTTCATGGAAATGTATTGTTATATAATATTTATACTGTCTATTTTCGATGAAAATATTTCTTTATTAAAAATTGTTATTAATATTTTATTGTGAAGTAAAAAAATCCTATGATAACTTTTATGAGGTCCTAAAAGACACTGTGTATGAAGTATCTTATGTCAAAAACTTGGAATTAAAATTAAATATGTATCTCAAACTTTAAAGAAATATTCTACCAGTAATAAAGAACAGCAGGTTGAAATAGACAGCAAATAGCTATAAATAAATTAGCTGCCCTAAAAGTGACAATATACTAAAAACAAATTTCAAAGAATCGCAGATTTCATCTCTGGCGAAAATCGCCGCCACGGAAATTGGGTATAAAAACCTATTAATTTAAGTTTAAAAATTAAATGCCGCCGCCACTGGTGCTGGTTTGACAACTGATTGATTCATATAAACATCGACCTTGGACACGTGATGACGTAAACGCAAAGATCCATTGATCCAACTATAGGTATCTATTTTACAAATATTAAAACAAGGCTTCATGCTATTTAATAATCTTATTATCACCTAAGGATACATTGCTTTCCACACATTTTGTGAGTGAATGTGGAGCTTTGATTTTTTCTTAGTAAGACATCCTACAGGTCGTCCTGCTTGAAGTTTTCTTCTTCCCGTGGCATGAGCTTTCCTTCTTGAAACGGATGTTGGCTGGATTCCTATTTTTATTCCTTTTCGACACGTTTTGTTTGATATAAGTCGTCGTGGTTTGACACTTTGCGATTTAAATATATTAAATAAGCCAGTCATCAGTGAAGAGCTGGAATTAATATTTTTTGAGTAAGATTTAACACATAACATAACGGCTGGAGTAAAACCAACTGGGTCGTCTTTTAGGGCTGCTTTCACATCGTCATCAATTTTTTTGATAGAGAAGGCATTCCATTCTTCCAAGTTTTTATTGCTGGAGTTACTAAAATCTTGTCTATCAAAAGATACTGAAGGAGAATATATGACGTTTGTATTTGTAACATTGTAGTCTACTTCAATCGAGATGTCATTGTAGTGTTTTGAGTTTACTGCATTTTTACTTTCTGTTAGATGTAGCGGGTTTAATTTGAGTTCTGACAACCCTTCAGGTGGTGGAGTTCCAGTTGCGATTTCGTAAAATATAGCTTTATTTTTTGATGTAAGGGTATTAGACACTTCTTCAATATTAAAAAGTTTTATAATAGATATCTGGACGGCTATTCTGTAAAAGCGTGAAACAACATTCACACGAGAAGTGGGCGGAGCTCACTCGAAAATTACTAAAAGTTTATTCTGTAAACAGGGGAGCGCTCACATCGTGCGAAAAATGCGTGATCACACTTCTACTGCTAAGTTGTGAGGGAGAAGGGTATCCTAACCTAACTTCCGAGACAGGTGACAGAAAGACGCATGATCGATGAAAATCCAAAAAAAATAGCGTTGTTTTGTTTGTTGTTTGGTTTGTTGGTCCTGACTATAAAAAAATCGCTCCGATTATTATTATTGTGTATAATAATAACCATAATATGGATTTTGCTGAGCTGCTAATCGCTAATGAGGTAGGTATTATTAAGAGGTAACATTATTCTTTAATAATTTGCAGAAAATCACTATTCTGACTATTCTTATGGAACTTTTCTGTAACTAAATTTAAGGTATTGGGGAACCTCCGTGATGCTCTAGAAGATTTGGAAGGAGAAAGGCAAGTTTTCCAAAGGATTGATCCCTTTGCATCATTAACTGACCAAGCTTTTATAAAAAGATTCAGGGTAAACAAAGAACTTGCCCGTGATAAAATTGAAGTGGTAACTCCATATATGCAAGCTCCTATACGACGTTCAGGAATTACCATAGAGCGTAAAGTAAGAAAAACTATGTAGATTTGACTATGGAATATTGTATAAGAACAATACAATAATTAGATATGGTATCTATTTTAGGTTCTTATTGCCCTGAGATTTTTAGGCTATGGCTCGTACCAGGAGATTACTGGTGGCAATGCTTATGTTGCTGTAAGCCAGTCTACTGTAAGTCGGGCATTAACTGAATTTTGTTATGCAATGATGAGAGATGAAATATTTGGGCAATGGGTGCACTTTCCGAGAAACATGCAAGAAATGCAGCATTTAAGAAACCGGTAAGTAATTAGTTAGATTGGCTTAAAATTATGTTTGTATAAAATATTTGTTTTATCTTTATAGCTTTTATGAAAAATTTGGAGTGCCTGGTGTGGTTGGAGTTATTGATTGTACCCATGTGGCGATCGTAAGACCACCAAACAATGATCCTCTCCACCCAGAAAACATATATGTAAACAGAAAAAATTACCATTTAATTAACGTTCAACTAGTATGTATTCTTTAAGTAGTTATTTGCCGAATCTAATTATTTTGTTTAGAAATGTGATGAAGACTTGCGCATTATCAATGTCAATGCACGTTTTCCTGGAAGTACTCATGACTCTCACATCTGGCGCGAATCTAACATTTCGCATATTATGGAGAATTTGTATAGACAGGACGAAGAAAATCAGTTTATTTTATTGGGAGATTCCGGTAAGTATAATAATTCTTTAGATTAATAATAGTTGTCTGGATAGGCTTCATTTTAACTAGCAATCAAAAAGAATATTATTCAAGCTAGCTGTATGTTGATCCAGACTTCAGAGTTATATTTGATTTTAGTATTTTAATAAAAACATATAATTTTATAACTTTTATATACTATACCAGTGGTAGGACTCTCTATATATCAATATATATATAAATAATCTCTATATATGCGATTATCTCTTTTATAACCTTAAAAATTTTGTCGGTTTCAGTTGGGCTGACTTCGCTCTTAATGCAGGATAGGAACGAAGTTGTCCGATCGCGTTTTTAGGTTAACAAATAGAAAGTCGGACGTATAGAGAGATAATTGTACGGAGTTCTACCCCAGGCATTCTAGAACGCTAGAATTTAGATAAGTTTTTTAATTAAATTGGGTCCATGCTCAGATAAATTACTGATATTAATTAATCTAAGGGTCCATGAATGCTTTTTTAAGTTATACACATTACACACTATACTATATTATATGCGCTAACATTATATATAGGATATAGGTACATAACCTTTTTTCTTTTTAGGTTATGCATTACGCCCCTGGTTAATGACTCCATTGGAAGATCCGCCCATTCCAGATACACCGGCGGACCGTTTTCATCGTGCGGTTATGACTGCTAGGTGTTCAATTGAGAGGTGCAATGGGGTTCTCAAGAATAGGTGGCGGTGTTTATTAAAACACCGAACTCTTCATTACACACCTACTGTAGCAGCAAATATTATAAATACATGTGTAGTCTTACACAACATGTGTTTACATTATAACATCCCAGAACCAGAAAACGACGAAGAACTGCTTGTTGCTGATTTTGGGATGTATATGCCTCTAGGGCAGTTACAGGAAAACGAAGGCGGTTATGCTGGCAGGGTAAATCCAGATCTGCATGCTGCAAGAATATTGCAAAGAAGAATAATTCAAACCCACTTTCAATAAAAATATTGACGCTGGAAAGGTAAACTGTATAATACGCCATTTTTTTGCAAAATTCATATTATAACCGTTAGAATTGTTAAATTTTTCTGCATCGATCTAGCCAAGTCTTGTGTAATTTAAACCAACTGTTGCGACTCAGCACAACAATAAAAAATAGAAGGAAGAAATAGAAGGTTGTTGCTATGAATTGTTAATAATAATTTAATCAATAAAGCCAAAAAAGTCTTACCCTTTTTGTGTAAAATTTCGCTATTTCTCTTGTATTGAAAGTAAATCTCTCCCCGTTATAATTTCTCAAAATAGAGAGGGTCACTACTTTGTTGTAAGTAGTGCGCAACGTTTGTGTTGGAGATAGTTTAACTCCCACACCCACTTTGTGACATATTATACATTTTATTTTTTGAGGAATTGTTAAAACAAACACATTTTTTATATTTAACATATTAGTTATATTCTATCTTAGTTACCTAAGTAAGTTTTTTTTAATTGGTTCAAGAGTAAATAATGATTGTTCTCTTTAAGTCGTAATTATTGCAATGGCTGCTAGCCTATTGGGATTGCAAAATAAGAGTCCATAGTCATCTTAAAGGCTCATTCTGAAGCTAATTTCGGTAGAATTTATCAAAATGTGGAATGCTAATTGGTTGGAACTGACAATTATTCACCCAAAAAGTTGTAATTTCTGCCATTAGTAGAGGTCTCATTCTTATTTTGCAATTTCAATATTGTTTTAATAAACAGTATTTTTTCACATGTAACATAATGGGCTTATAGCAAGGTGTCCCAAAAAATGCGGGCATCTTCTCGGATTTAGATAGAATATACAAAAATAACATGGCAAAGGCCTATTATTTTTTGTTTTATTTACCCTTGTCCTTTGGAGATACAGGCCTCTAGAGGACGACCTTAAAGATATATTAAAACTTAATAGGTTATTTTAAGTATACTTGAGTTATATTGTTTATAGTTAGTTGTATTATTTCCAAAGGACAGGGTTAAAGGAGCCTATTTTTGTGTATTCTATCCAAATCCTGGAGGATGCCCACATTTTCTGGGACACACATTTTTAAATGTAATAATTTAACCACACATAATAAATAAATAAAATAACAATATATAATTTGTAGAACTTTTTATTTCAAATAATGTCTCAGTCTATTTTACTTATAATAATTATTATTATATAGGCATACTGGTATTTTGCATGACAGTTAATGCAGCAGCAATATTATTCAGTGCAACAGCAATGCTGCTTTGGATTTCATTTCTTTTTTCTAATGCAGCTATTTTTTTGCTTCTGAAGTCTACTTGACTGTTGTACTCTTTTTCCATAATCTCAATCTTTTTATTATAATAACGTTCAAGAGCAGCCTTATGATCTGCTGTATTGTTCACAAGGTCTTTAGTAAGGATTAGAGATTTTTCATACCGAGCAGACTTTGTCGTAAACTTCCTCTTTTTTGGAGTAACTCCAGTCAATGGTATGTTTTCCTTATTTTCAAGTGATTTTTTTACTTCTGGTTGGTTTATCTAAAAAAGCTAAGTTTACTTGCCTTTGCCTGACTAGATAACAAAAATGTTGTCAACAGTTAGACATTTGAAGGTCAAAAAATACAAGTTACTTGGAATGTGTAAAATTGAGGTTTCCTAAAAAATTCAACAAAATCTCTACCTACCATCTCTACTTCTTCTAAATCAGTTGACCCAATTTCAAATGTCTTAGGATCTGGCAGGATGGAACTCATCTTCTGCCTATTGTTTGGTATTCCTAAATATTGTTGCTCAGGTGGTCTATGATTCATCTTAATGAAAGGTTGTTCATTTATGGCCAAGAATATCTAAAAGTATTTTAGATTAGTTTCATTTAATTTATTTAAAAATGCTCAAGAGTGCCTATGTACCGGGAGATCATTTAGTTCAGTAGATTCAATAATATCCTTGTGGGAATTATTATTTATCACAGCATCAGGTTGGTTTGTACATCATCATGTTGTTTGTTGGCTCTGCCACCAACAGTGGCATCCTAAAGAACAATACATATACAGTGTTACCCATTTTGATTCAAAAGACCCTATCAACAGTTTAGATTTTTTATCGATTGATTTTGTTTTTAATTTTAATACTCTAGAAACTCAAACTCTACAAGGTTCGCCTTGTCCATAACCTACTACAATAAAAACAAAAAAAATATATACCCTGTATACACTGACTGTTTATTAGTACCACTTATGAAAAAGAAAGATAACGTACTTTGTTAAGGTTAAATACAGTTGACTCTCTTACATTCACATTTCCTGACAAGGATGTGGACACTTGCAAGGAAAGAATTTCTTGTTCGGCATCTGTCAGTTTTTTCTCCAAAGGTGGACCTCCGCCTGTCCCGCGATAGTACTTATTAATTTCACTGTTTTTTGCCTTTATGTTTTTCTTCAAATCTTGCCAAGACTAAAAATGAAAGGTATATTTAATACTGTTTTTATTTACCCTAATGTTTCACCTACTTTTCGCCATTGCTTCCAAGTTTTACAGGATGCCCCAGGGAATGCATTAAGCGTTACAGTGATGTTTTCCCACAAGTTTTGGGCGTCTTTCTTTGTAAAACTATTTGAAAATAGTCCACTTTGTAGCTGGGGGTGTTTTTTCATCCACTCAGTTAGAATTTTTTTTTGTCCATTGGTCATGGGGGTCGATCGATTACTCTCTGCCATTTTAATACCACAGACTACTTCTATCTAATTTATTAAAATGGTAACACTAACACAGACAATTATTAATGTCTTTTAATCCCTTGTACAAAAAATAAATAATAAATACCCGGCATCCGGTACGTCAAATGTCAAAATCCTTGTCAGGTCAGAGGCGCGTCGAACGTATGAGCGCGCGTATTCTATTGGTCGAGAATCTGGCAACGCTGTAAGAATTACATCATCGTGATGATCGTTCACCACACGGTCACTGCTATTACAGAATACTAATTTTTATACCTAGGGAGAGGAACGTGATGTGAGATCCCTTCTCTCAGGAGGAAGTGTCACTCCCTCCAAAATTACAGAATAGCCGCCCAGTGCTTGCAAATTGCACTTGCCATTTGCACCTATTGGACAAGTACAAATCCCAATATTCATGTGGACAAAATAATTTATTTCTAAATTTGTGCTACTTATTACTTTAAATTGTTTATCCCCTATTTTAGGAATGTTATCAGCCGAAATAGGTTTATTATTTAATAGCAACTTATCTAAGGTAATTTTCCTTACCTTGCCAAACAGAAGATCCCATATTCGTTGCTTGTAATATCCTTCAAACGCAGTTACGATAAAATCTGTTAATTGCGGTAAGTTATATGCCTTGGTTCGTTTTAATGGTATGTCTTTAAACAACCGGAGAATTCTATCGAATTATTAGTATCAAATCCTCGTGTCAGATAACTTTGTGTAAAAAATAAACACCAACATTCTATATTTTGATCTCTGCATAAAATTTTTCAGTGTTATATTCCAACAAATCCCTTGTTTTAGATACTAGAATGCTCCTAAATAGCTGGTAATGTTGCTGTCTATCTTCCTTATTTATATTATTCTTGGAGATGTTCAGCCATTTTCAGACAGCTTTCAGCACATGAAATGTACACAACATAAGTTTGGAACTGGGCCAGTATATCTCGAGTACCTTCCGTTCTACCAAGTCATCGTCAGTCACGATTACTTTTGGATTAATTTTACTTGGAAAAATGTCTAATAAATTTTTAACTGCTGTCGAGCTCTACATAATTTTGTTTCGGACAAGCTCTATGTGGCGTACGTGACCAAGCGCGCATAAGCAGGCGGTCCCGCCGGTTCCAAAAACGATCGAGACATAGAGAAATGAATATTAAAAGAGTGTTTGAAAGGTAGCCTAAATTGATCATCAAGTTTTAAACCTTAACCTAAGATATTTAGTTCGGTTAGACGGCATCGAGGGCCAACTTCTGTCATAATTGTCATTATTATTATCGATTTTCTTTCCTTCCTTGTCATCACCCACCTTCGCTTCATCGATCGTCGCCATTGCTTATTCCTTTTTATTTGGGCGTCCATTGGGTGTGTTCTTTTGATTTTTTCTCAACAAAAAATAGTTAAAAATGTAGCTTAAAGTCATTAAAGTGTAATTTCATCAAATAGGCAGAAGCTTTTTTGTTGTTTTATTGTGTGGTTTCAGAATCCTAGGATGGGGTAAGTGCAATTTTTTTAATCAAATAATTTTCACCATGTTGTAGGTCACCTAAAATTGTTGTTTACCATTTTAAAACTGCCCTAATAATGTCATCACCAGGAAAATTAATTTTTAAATGCAAGGCACCCACTTGTTCTAATACATACTGTTGTCCTATTGAAGATTCATACAAAAATAAAATTTTCTTTAAATTTCCTGAAAGTGACATTATTAGGAGGTCCCAATGGTTTAAAATACTTGGTTTAAGCCCAACCTCAACAAGGTGTTATTTATGTCAAGACCATTTTGAGGATATTTCATTTACTAGTACTATACATACTCGGTTAAGAAAGTGTGCTCTCCCAATTGCTGGCCCAAGTATTATTCAAAATGCCCCAGTACTGGTTGAGGCACAAGTACCTTGGGAAGATACATTGACTATATTACCTGCTGTCATAATCCAGCAATCTCAATATAATGTTCAGAATGAACATAATTATGCTAGGCCAATGGTCATTCACCCTAATTCGAAAAGAAAGGTTGTGGGAAGCATAGGGCATATTGATGGAGAAAATGGCACAAAAAAACAGAGATTTAGTATGTTAAGTCAAATTTCTAAAACAAGGGTTAAAAATCTTACTCCTAGAAAAAAAAAATTTTATTATCTAAACAAAACCCAAAGCAACAGAATCTGCAAATTAAAAAGCAAACTGTTTTCGAGCAAACAAAAATTGAAAGCGGCATATCAGTTGTCAAAAACCCAAGTTTTTAAAGAATTAGAGCAAAATATGGATCGTTCAGTAGCCTCTTTTTTTCAAAATTGCTTTACAAATTTAAAAACAAAAAGACCAACATGGACAACCAAAGATAAGGTATATGCCCTAGCACTCTACAAAAGGGGTCCAAAATCATACAGGTTTTTAAAAAGCAGTCTAGCTTTACCAAGTAAATCCACCCTACAAAAACTTTTAAAAAGTGCACCCTTTGAAGCGGGCATTAATGATGAGCTTTTTGGTAAATTAAAATTAAGAGTGAATAAAATGAAAGCAATTGATAGGTATTGCTCATTAATTTTTGATGAAATTTCACTGTCAGAACAATTAATGTACAATCGGTTATATGATATGGTTGATGGCTATGTAGACCTAGGGCCCATGGGTAGAAGAAATCTGTTTGCAAATCATGCTTTAGTTTTTATGGTCAATGGCCTTCACAAAACTTGGAAGCAACCAATTGCATATTTTTTTACTAGGGACTTACTTGCAATAGAATTGAAAGTTTTAATAAAACAGTTGATTGCCAAAATTGAGGAAACCGGACTTACAGTTTTATGTACAGTATGTGACCAGGCATCTAATAATCGCTCTGCCATAAAACAACTTTCAAAAGAAAATACTCGACCGGGTCCATACTTTTATATAAACAACCATAGGGTTTTTACTCTTTTTGATGTGCCACATTTGCTTAAATCAACTCGTAATGCTCTTTTGACATACAATATTAGGTTTAATGAAAAAAAAATTGCATCATTGGACCATATTAGGCAATGTTTTGTTATAGACCGAAAGAAAAGATTTCAAGCTTTAAGAAAAATTAGAGAAGTTTATTTAAACTTAAAATTTGAGAGTTTCGAGTTCGAGAGTCGAGATTCACAGCCTTTACGCTGTTAAAAATTGATTTAATGGGTCAATAATTTTAAATTTCGCGCCATTCTAAAATTTTGAATAGCCGAACTAAAATAATTGACATTTGTCACAGTCGGTAAAATAGTCTACTGTAATACCGATCCGTCATAGAAATGACAGGCAGATTTCTATGACGGATCGGTATTACAGTAGACTATTTTACCGACTGTGACAAATGTCAATTATTTTAGTTCGGTTAGACCGCAACCGCACGCTGCAATCGAGCTTAGGGTAAAGATGATGCCTACTTGTCACTATGGGATTGAACCCTCTCATACTTTTAATTACTCTATGGATCGAGACCAGACGAGACAACAGCGAGAAGCCGAAGAGAGCGCATCGCATCATTTTAACATAAAGTTGTATTTTCGGTCTATTATCGATTATTATTTAATATGTAAATATCATAATACGTAATCATTAGAACTTTTAAAAAGCAGATCATAAAATCAGTTTTATTTCACAACATTCTACATGGTCCTTCGGCCGTATGGTTTTTTAAACCTATGGAAGTATAGTAAAAACAACAAACAGTTAAAAATAGCAAGTAATCAAATATTGCATCATTATCTGGACTCTTGTGTTTTGTGGTGTGGTTCAATCGGAAGAAATCATCCTGCGAATGTAAGTCAGTTCCTTTTTATTATCATTTGTCTATCAGTCCTCTTTTCTTAGTTTCCTTTTTTCACCGTAGTAGTTTTATTTGTGTCGTTTAATGTAGATTTTTATTTATTATCGGGCTATAAACGATATATTTAACGTGGGCTGTTTTTTTTTTGACTGTCATTTTTGTTGGTATATCGATTTATAAACGTTTATTGTTACCTTTTTAAACAAATATGGCTAATAACGATAATCGAAATCACTCCAGTTCCTCCGATGAGGTCAGCTCGAGGGTTAAGCAATTAAAAATAATAAGGGGACAAATAAAGGGTTCCGTAACAAGATTTGGTACATTTCTCGACAATTTTACAGATTCTAAAAGCGCAACTTTGGAAATTCGCTTAAAATCTTTTGAAAGTAACATACTAAAAGAATTTAATGAAATTCAAGCAGAATTAGAGCTCCTGGAGGAAGCAGAAATCAACACTGACGAGCGACAGACATTTGAAGATAAATATTTCGAATTATCAGGTCGCGCTGTCGATATTTTACGACGTTTACAAGAAAAGCAGGTGCAAGCTGCAAATTTATCTCAAAATGCGCCAGAATATTTGAATGTTTCTCACTCGAATCAAAACATTACTGCCTCTCAAGCTGTTTCCTTTAGTAAAAGTTTTCCTTCCATTGAACTAATAAAATTCTATGGAGATTATGATAAATGGGATCAATTTCGTGATTTATTTGTTACCTTGGTGCATAATGATAAGTCAATCGATAATATTCGTAAGTTTTATTACCTTTTGGGTTCTTTAAAAGGCAGCGCTGCAAAAATCTTAGAATCAATAAGAGTTACCGGGGAAAATTATGAAATTGCCTGGAATTTGTTGAAAGAAAGATACGAAAATAAATCACTTACAATAAAAAATCATGTCAAGGCATTATTTAACATTCATAACGTGTCTCGGGAGTACAGTCTTAGAAATTTTTTAGACGACTTTCAAAAAAGGTTTAGGGCTTTAAAAGTTTTGGATGAACCCGTCGAACAATGGTCAACCTTATTAATTTATTTAATAACTACCAAGTTAGACTTAAAAACATTAAATCAATGGGAAGAGCGAATTATTAATAAGCATTTAGTTAATCCACACATATCAGATTTATTAGACTTTTTATCAGATCGTTGTAAATTATTGGAAACATCAGATATCCAGCAAAAATCTACTGATTTTAAAACACAAAAAAGTTTGGGATATAACAAGCAAAATCAACATGAAAAATACAAACACAAATATCAAGAATTTTATACCGGGTCCAATCAAAAGATTGATTTTTTTAAGTGTCTTTCTTGTAATGAAAAGCACAGTATTTATATGTGCGATCAACTTCTAAGTTTACCAATGGACTTAAGAATTAAGGAAATTAAAAAACTAAGGTTGTGTTTAAACTGTTTAAGAAAAAATCATGTAACAGAAGATTGTTTTGCTAGGGGTTGTAAATTGTGTTCTAAAAAGCATAATACAATTTTACATACCGATATAAATGAAAATATTAAAAATCAAAGGCAAACACAACTAGAAAACCATGGCGATCGTATTGTTCAACTTGAAAATCAGGAATCGCATTCTACCGGGGCTATTTCAAAAGTACGGCAATTATCAGGTATTTCGGTAAACTTTAGCCGAGAGGGCGAATCCGAGGTTCTCTTATCAACAGCTAGTGTACTTATTCGAGCAAGTGATGGCCAGTGGCACCATTGCCGCGCACTGTTAGATTGCGGTTCTCAAGCGCACTTTTTAACAGCTAATCTTGTAAAAAGGTTAAAGCTTCAAACATCAGATATAGATATTCCGGTTTCTGGGATAGGCAACTTCGAAAGTAAAATATCAAAACGAGTTTTAACAAGCATTAAATCAACAAATAGCGGCTTTTGTTGCGATCTCTCCCTTCTAGTTTTAAACTCAATAACCGAAAATTTACCCAACACTTATTTTAAAAAATCATGGTTACCAATACCGGAAGGCATATTTTACATATATTTTATCAGATCGTAGTTTTAATTCGCCTGCACCCATCGATATATTAATAGGGGCAAGTGTTTATTATAATTTATTAAAACCTGAGCAAAAAAGATTAGGTGATTCCTTACCGGTTCTTCAAAATACATTTTTAGGGTGGATTATTTCAGGACCTTTACCAATAAATCGGACTAACAAAATAAAATGTAATTTATCTTTAACCAACGCGAATTTAGAAAGACAATTAGAGAACTTTTGGCGTATAGAGGATTATCCTGTTAAAAAATTCTATACGTCTGAAGAACAAGAATGCAAACGAATTTTTAAAGAAACTGTTCATCGTGACGTTGATGGGAGTTTTATCGTATCATTACCTATTAAAGAAAACTCGAGTCCTATAGGAGATTCGCTACCTAACGCGTTAAGTCGGTTAAAATCAATGGAACGAAAATTTAGGAAAAACCCTGATTTTCGCAAAAAATACATAAAATTTATGACTGAATATCAAGAATTGGGCCACATGAGAAAAATTGACATAAAAAACGTAAATCTTGAAAATACTGGAAAAAACATTTTTTATTTGCCGCATCACGGTGTTTGTAATAATAATAGCGTCACAACTTCTTTGCGGGTGGTTTTTGATGCCTCGTGTGCTTCATCTACTGGTACATCATTGAACGATATCCTTATGATTGGTCCAACCATACAGGATGAGTTGTTTTCTATTTTGATCAGATTTCGACAGCATAACGTTGTGTTAACCGCAGATGTTAGCAAAATGTATCGACAAGTTAAAATATTTGAAAATCAAGTAGACTTGCAACGCATAGTATGGCGTGCGGATCCGAACGATGAAATTTCGCATTATCAATTATTAACGGTGACGTATGGTACCGGACCAGCGTCATTTTTAGCTACTCGGGCCTTACAGCAAGCGGCTCTTGAAAATCAGGAAAGGTATCCTACCGCATGTGATCGCATTTTTAAAGATTTTTACGTGGATGATTTGATAAGCGGCGCAAGTAGCATTGAGGCAGCAAAAAAACTAAAATCGGAAATAAACGAAATTTTAATAAAATAGGGTTTTTTTCTGATTAAGATGAAAATTCCTTAAAGATGAAAATTCTGCGGACAAATATTATATCAGTAATGGTGATATTCATCGAGCTTTGGGCATCGTGTGGCATTCGAACGCTGATTATTTAACTTACTTAGTAGCAGACATTAATCTAAATCATAATGGGTTTACAAAAAGGGGTATTCTCTCAAAAATATCAACAATATTCGATCCGTTAGGTTTGATTGCACCTGTAATAATACGTACTAAAGTTTTAATCCAAAAATTATGGCAATGTAAACAGGGTTGGGATGAACGTATATCTCCCGACATTGCACAAAATTGGATCGAACTACTCCACGAATTACCATCTTTAAATAATATAAAAATTGTACGTCAAGCTATTAGCCCACATGCAAAGCTCATTGAGTTACATATTTTTTGCGATGCATCCCAGATTGCTTATGGTAGTTGTGCTTATTTAAGGTCAGTAGATGAAAATGGTATAATAACTACTCATTTGCTATGCGCAAAATCTCGTGTAGCTCCCTTAAAAACTCTTGCAATACCGCGGTTAGAGTTATGTAGCGCAGTGTTAGGTGTAAAACTATATCAAAAGATAATAGAATCAATAAATACAAAAATCGATAATTTTTATTTTTGGAGCGACAGTACAATTGTCTTAAGCTGGCTTCAATTATCTCCAAGTAAATTAAAAATATTTGTTGCCTCTAGAACGGCAGAAATTCAGACAAAGACGAACCCAAATCAGTAGTATCACGTTCCCACAAAAGGTAACCCTGCGGATTTGTTATCTCGCGGTGTAAGTGTTAACGATTTGGAAAATTCGCGTCTTTGGTGGTTTGGGCCAGAGTGGCTTTCGGATGCTGATACCAAATCGTGGCCTATACTCAAATCGATTAATAATGATTTACCGGAATTAAAAACAAAAAATATCGTAACTTTAATAGCATGTAAAAATGACTTAAATATCTTTGATTTTCAACGTGGTATCATTTAAATCGGGTTATTGCCTTTTGTTTTAGATTCTACCATAACTGTAAATATAAAAATCAAAGATTATTTGGTCAGGTAACCGTAGACGGATTGGTTCAATCAAAGCTTAAACTTTTAAGAATCGCTCAAACTGAAATGTACCCCAATGAATTAACGAGTGCAAAGCTTTGTAAGCCTTTGCATAAAAAATCAAAATTACTATCTCTTAACCCCATTTTAGGGCCAGATGAACTTTTAAGGGTTGGGGGACGTTTAAACAAAGCTAGTTTAAGTTATGATAAAAAGCACCAAATAATCTTAGCTCCAAAGCATCCTTTAACAAAACTGATAATCCTAAATGAACATCATAAGCACCTGCACGCAGGCACTTTATCAGTCTTGAATGCTTTAAGGGAGCAATACTGGGTGGTTCACGGCCGCCGGGAAGTTAGGAGCATTTTAAATAAGTGTATTACTTGTTTCAGAATCAAACCAAAATCACTTGTCCGTCAAATGGGTAACTTACCATTTGATCGTATTAATCAAAATCGGCCTTTCCTTATAACAGGGGTAGATTTCGCAGGTCCCTTTTTGATTAAGGATGGGAAGCTTAAAAATAGAGCCTTAGTTAAAGCCTACTTATCATTATTTATATGTTTCGTTACTAAGGCTGTGCACTTGGAGGCCGTTACTGATTTAAGTACGGAGGACTTTTTAAATGCTTTAAAGAGATTTGTATCACGTAGAGGTCTTTGTAAGACAATTTATAGTGATCATGGAACAAATTTTAAAGGGGCCAGTAATGATTTGAAAAGGTTGTATAAAGAAATTCCTAAAATTGTCGAGGATGCAGAAATATCAAATTTTCTTTTAAAAAATGAGATCAAGTGGTCTTTCATACCTCCTCGAGCACCTCATCACGGTGGACTGTGGGAGGCTTCGGTTAAACGAGCAAAATTTCATATAACGAGGATAATTGGTAAAAAACAAATTACTTTTGAACAATTAACTACATTATTCGCACAAGTAGAGGCTGCTATAAATTCTTCCCCTATTTCTCCAATGTCTGAAGATCCTACCGACCTCTCCTGTCTTACCCCCGGTCATTTTTTAATCGGGCACCCATTATTATCCTTACCTCAAACTGACTTACAAAACATACCATCGAATCGATTGAACCATTTCGAGGAGCTGCAACAAATGTTCCAGAATTTCTGGCAGCGGTGGTCAAGAGACTACTTACTAGGCATGCAGCAACGCTCCAAATGGAAAGAGGCTATTGAAGATCCATTGAGGGTGGGCTTCTTGGTCCTTCTTATTGACGACAACCTCCCTCCACTATACTGGCGCATGGGTCGAGTGGTTGAACTTTATAGTGGCGATGATGGTGTTTCGCGAGTGGCCACAGTGAACACAAGCGGCGGTATTATGAAGCGGGCAGTGCAAAAACTCTGTCTTCTCCCTATTGACTATTAAGTTCCTGACGTTTGAAAGACTGTGTCATTTCAAAGGCCGCCGGTATGTCGAGCTCTACATAATTTTGTTTCGGACAAGCTCTATGTGGCGTACGTGACCAAGCGCGCATAAGCAGGCGGTCCCGCCGGTTCCAAAAACGATCGAGACCAGACGAGACAACAGCGAGAAGCCGAAGAGAGCGCATCGCATCATTTTAACATAAAGTTGTATTTTCGGTCTATTAACGATTATTATTTAATATGTAAATATCATAATACGTAATCATTAGAACTTTTAAAAAGCAGATCATAAAATCAGTTTTATTTCACAACATTCTACAACTGCTGCATCAAATATTTCTTCTTTTTGTGATGTTGAAATTACACACCCAACAGGTATACCCCCAGCCGCCGATTGAGTTGCAAAGAAATACAATTTGTGGTTTTGCACGTCACAGTTACTAGTGGCGTCTACGAAAAGAATGTCTAAAGAATGCATCAACAAGCTTGATGCTCTTTTCATAATCGGGGTGCATAATGATACAGCGTAGTGTTCTCCAATATGTGCTATTTTAAATGATATGTCTTTACTATTCATTAAATTTTCCTCTAGTTTTAAAAACATCTCAGGACCTGACCGTTCTCCATAACTGTTTTTAAAATGTGACTTCCATAAATTTGAAAAATCGGTTTTATTTGGGAAGTAGTGTCGATCGGATGACATGCTGTCGTATCGATCCCCAAGTTCTTCCATTTTTGTTAAAGAAAAACTATGATATGCCGAAGCAACTGAATGGCCCTTTTGAAAGTATTCAATTATTTCTTGTTTCACTTCAACACATAGTGGTCGCTTGGTTAAAGCAGCGGCGCTGTTGATAGTGTGGTTGTGGTTATTCTTGAATGTTATTATGCCCCGGCCATTCACTAGCTAGATCATCTGGTACTTGGGCCCTTGATTTATTCTTAGGCACATGAGCTATAGTAATTATCATCTCAGCTGGACAATCAACGTTTCTAGAAGAATGTTTTTTAGTTCTGGGAGTTTTAAGATTGTGAATTATGGTTTTAAGATGGCAATGATAAATTCGTTTAAATATATGTTTCCGTGCTTTTTGTGGTAAGTTGCGGAAATTATTCAGTATTTAACCAACTCTGTATCTCTTATTGTTATCGAGATATAACTTGAAAGGCATCGAAATTATTAGGAGCTGTATACATTTTATAAAAAAATAAAACTTTTCCTCCGATTGATACTAAATGTTAGTGGTATAAGTTATTGGAGTCATACATTCATTGCTTAAGGAACAAATTTCTGTTTCATGTTCATGTTCTGTTTCTGTTCATTTACTGCCTAGACATTAAATGTGTGTACAGGGTTATTCACAATAAATATACACCCCCTTATCTTTTTTTGACAAATTCGGGCAAAATATTTATTATAAAAGTTGTAGGAAATAATACATAGTTTTTACTGTATGTATTTTCTTTTATACAGGGTGTCCCAAAAAACCGTGACATAATTCATCGTGGAAAAAGACGATTTCCACTTTCCTCTTTTAGTTTATTCTGTGATGCTAATTTGCCATTCGACCGGAACCAGACTTCCGATAGAAGTGGATAATAGCATGACAGAACCAGAAATGAGCATCACAGAATAAATAAGTAAAAAGTAAGTTAGAAAAACAGAAACCGTTTTTCTCTAGGACGCACCATTAGGATTTTACAGCATTTCAAAGTTAAAAAAAAATCAATTTTCAAATGCCTAGATCTCCAAAGCAAATAAAAAACAGGACATAGTAATGATAAAAAAAGTAGTTGAATTAAACAGGGAATACAAAAATGGAATAATTAATATACAGGGTGTTCCACTTTGAAAATATGAAAATATGCCATCACGGTCTTTTGGAACACCCTGTAAAAGAAACTACGTATGTACATGCAAAAAAACTACGTATTATTTCCTACAGCTTTTATATTGATTTTTTTTTCCGAAATTGTCAAATAAAAAATAAGATAAGAGGGATGTCCATTTATAGTGAATAACCCTGTACCTACATATAACATCAAATTATATTTTAGTGACACATTTAGTACCATTTGGAAAAAAAAATTATTTTGAAGTTTCAGACTTTTAAGAAAAATATTATTCATTTATTATTTTATTATAAGATACCTCAATAGTTACCAATACTTGAAGAACCATAATTTAATTATTTATCGTCTCACACGTAAAAAAAAACACTTTTAATGCCTTAGCCTCTACTTCGGTCTTCGTTTCACCGCGGCATTGAATTCGTGATTTTTTTGCCTTGTTCAACAAATTAATTTCACATTGCCCACAAAATTCTTGCTTTTTCTTTCAAACGTCAGTACCAACACTTTAAATCCACGTAATACTGACAACATTCCCACTAAAAGCCTATTCGATATATTTTTGTTTTATTTTGTTTTTAACTAGTTTTGCATCTCGACCACTGATCCAAGTTCATTTTAAATACAGATTGCAGAATATGCACAATACTTTTAAAAACAACAAAGTCGATGAATCTGTAAACTTCTAAAACCTAACCTTAAATTTTTAGGTTACAAATTTCTTTTATTTATTTTACTATGTACTTATCACAAATGCTTATTTATAAACCTACCTCGATTTGGGTTTCTGTGCTAAATTTAGTTCGTACACAACCATCTTCTTGATTATAATAATCTACACTTTCTGGCAAATCCATTGTAGGAAAATATACCAATTCTTCAATTCTGTTGCTTCGTGGAATTAACCAAACAAATACAATAATCGAATAATCATTTATATATCGGACGTGTGGTAGCACAATCTTTATTGCAATATCGTTCGTCCGATATAAAAGTGATATTCGTTTTTCCGATTTTATCCGAAGTTGCGCTAAGGTACGTCCGATATGAATATGCGTCCGGGTTCCGTGCGTTCTTCACAACTTTCACAATGTACTTCTGGATCATCCGGAGCCCGGACAAAACTCGGACGGGCGTTTACCCGGACCGTGTGTCCCCGGCCTTAACGCGTATAAGTTGAAATATTTTAATGTTTTATGCGGCATAAACCGTTTCTATATAACGATATGCATTTTTGTACGAACAATTAAATCATACAGTCTTATTTCGACATATTCATAGAAGGCATTTATTATTTATTTCATGCTATCACTCTTTTGTATTAAAGAGTGCATTCACTTTGTACTATATCTATGCAGAATAAATGGTTAAATTAGATACAAGGTTTTCTATTTGTAATTTTATTAAATATAATAATGATATTATAAATGTTGACTAATTAAATGCATTCTAATATTGACCAGTAAATAAATTAAGATCCATGTGAAAAAGTAACATTACAGAAAAAGAATATTAAATAAATGTATCTAAACACGGGCTGTACTTCACGAAACGTTACCTACTATTTAAATATATTAAGTCCTTTGAAATCACAAATTACCCCTTAAATTATTGATATTACCACACATCACTCTCTCTTCTAAGTTTGTAGGTATTTACCCATACTCAATACAATAAAAATGCTTCAAAGTAGTTGAATTATTAAACCCTCAAATTCTCTGTGAAAAGAACGTGTAATAGCAAGAGCCCCTACAGGTTAAAACCAATATCTGATTTAGTCCAGATGTTTTGTCCCAGAGGGGACACATTTCAGGAACAAATCGCATAAACAAAAAAATATATATCCCTTTAAGTCTATAGAGGCGGCCTTTTCCCTATCGTGTCCTAAAAAAAATATACTTCATTTTATATTCACAAATAAACACAACTTAATAAAAAAGTTGCTTGTAAGCGAGCTACTTTTTTTCTTGTCTAATAAATTTCGAGAAAATAGTTCTCGGAGGAGTCTGAAAATAAGATTTAGAGAAAAGATGTGACAGTTTTGTCTGAGAATTTTTATATTTATCACTGTTTACATATTTAGATTTATTTTAATATCTAGTAAGTAGTAGGCGTTTTACTTGTTGATGCCTATTTTATTTATATATGTGAAGGGGGCGTGTTGCAAATAAATTTATTATGACATTTTTTCTAATTCAAAGCATAAAAAACTTAAACATATTAAGTTTTGCGTATAAATACAGAGTATATATTGTTTACATTCCTTTTGTCTTCTTAGATTTAAAGATTTATAATCTATATAAATCCATATTTCTTTAATATGTTGTATTTACCACCTTTGTACATATTTTGGTGAATCATGCCTTTGCGCTGCGCCGCTAGATGGCTAATATTTATTTTACCGTGTGGTATGACAGTCCACAGGCGGCCATGATGTGGGGCGGAGAGCTCTGTGTCTTGAGAAATTAAACAAACGTGTTTTGGAGATTCCCGAGTTTTTTTTGAGTCTGAGTATTCTAAACATGGTCCTTCTCACCGTGATATACCTTAACCTATGGGTAATTGAGTAAGCTACAAGATGTAGTATTTGTGAAAACCTTATTTCGGAAATTGAGCCGAAATTTCTGTGTAAGTCTTCAATCGACTTCGACGAGCGGTGTTCAAAAGCAGCCATTAAAGTGTGAAAGTGAAGAATTCTTATAGTCCGGGAGCAAACATCAGGGAAACCAGAGTAAGTCCTTTCCAATGTTTCCTTTCCTTTATTGAGTAAACTGTTAGCTTCTGTTTAATTTGTGGTGTTTTTCAGACGGTCAATACAATCAATTAAACTCGCCAACTGCCATAGTTCACCGATTGTTGCGACAATTGGTATTCAAGTTACCCTTTGGCACTGGAGCTGTTACAAGATAAAATAACATTTATCGGGACTCTAAAAAAAAAATAAATGGGAGCTGCCAATAGATTTTTTGCCAAATAAAAATAGGTTGGTTGGGTCATCCATTTCCGATTTCAAAAGGATGTAACCATAGTTTCGAGTGTCGAAAAAAAAAAAATGCCAGATACCAACAACCTGAAATTATATTGGATTATAATATCACAAAGGGGGGTGTGGACACAGTGGACAAAATGTGCAATACGTTTTCTGTTGGAAGAAGAACAAGGAGATTGCCATTGACTTTTTTCTTTCAGTTACTTTATATAGCAGGAATCAATAGCCAAATTTTATATAACGCCACTCATCCTTATTCTTCTCACAAATACAGAAGACTTTTCGTAAAATCGCTTTCTCTGTCATTGATGAGACCTCATTTGTCTGAAAGAGCTGCAATATCTACTTTACCTATAGATATCAGACATTTTCTATCTAGGTATAGAAAAGCTCAAGTAAACGACGCAGAGGAAGAGCCACCCAGAAAAATCAGAGGAAGATGCTTCATCTGCGGCAGAAAAAAGAATAAAGTTACTACAATTACATGCAATACTTGTCATCAATTAGTGTGTAAAGAACACAATGATAACGTATTTAATTTATGCCATAAATGTAACGAAGGCGGATCTGGCAGTGAAAAGATAACTTTTTGTGTTCGTGTTGTTAGAATATACTTTTTTAATTTACTTTTTGTGTAATATTATTTCTGTTCATAATCATTGATTTTTTGCCAAAAATATGCACTTAAATTAGGCAATTATCTATTACACGTATATTTATAATTCATAGAGTAAATAAAATAAAACAAAAACAAATTTAGACCATAAAATGCAATGGTTTACAAAGTACACCGCGCGAGTAGTTAAAGGTTAAGTTCTGTCTGAGGACATGTGGCCCTTCGAAATCCAGTGAATCAAAACCCCTTCATCAAATACATTATCAAGAACTATCTAATACAACAACATTAAATGAGAACAAAAATAGAAAATAACAATACTAACACTTTAAATGGGCGCAAAGCTACAACAAGCGCTCAAAATGAGCTCCCTCAGACGTTACACAAGATTCAACTCTTCGCCTCATTGATTCTCGTATGGGCGCAAATATTCCTAAAGGTAAAAACATAGTGGAGCGGCGAGTCAAGAGTCAAGCGGCGAGTCAAGCGGCGCGTTTTTGATTCAAGATGCAAGCGTCGCTTTCACATGTACATGTCACGAATTCAGTCAGCAAAATGCTGTCTGACAGTGAAGATGATTACTTGTTGGAAAATAGTGCTCTTAAAGTGTTATGTCTTAAAGGTGCTAGAAGTTATGCTCAAATATGTTCATCCATTGAACCAAGAACGTCATACATTAGGCGAATACCATAACCTATTTTCCCAACTAAAGGAGTACCCTGATCGGTTTTTTCAATACACCAGGATGGAGCACAGTACCTTTGTGTATATTTTAGATCTCATACAACCTGAAATCGTAACAAAATTCACCAACTTCGTCAAGCAGCCTATTGAACCTGAGGAGAAGCTGGTTATAACATTGAGGTAAGAAACTGACTAGATAATAAAAAATTGTAACACATTTTAATGGCTAATATTGAAATAAATATGGGTTACGCAGTAGAAAAGATAAAACTAGAGATTGTTTTATAAAAACTTAAGTTCTATCATATGACTAGTCATAACCACGAGACCACTGATCCAGATCTAGGATGTAATTGTCCTGAGGTGTTGGACTTCTGGAAGGTGGAAGAGAAATGCCTGTAGACACAAATGATTGACGAGTGGAACCACAACTACTCGTAGACGGTCTAGAAACGTCGTTTTTGTACGCATATTTCAGCACTAAATTTTGAACATCATTTCGAAAAAAAAGTTTATCGGCTTCATTGATTTTTTGTATGTGAGGCAAAAGACTTTGAAAAAACAGCATGTTATTTCCGGCTTTTCTTCTGCTCGTCTTGTCCGCTTTTCTTCTAACATCGCCATCTTCTTTTCTTCGATCTGTATCAATTTCTTTAAGTCCTGACTTTGTGCCCTCCTCTTATTGAAATTGTTTGAGTGGACAAGACCTTCCTTTGTAATTTTGTCTGTGGAAGTTGATGAACCAGTGACACTGACATTGCCACCGACGCTCCCCTCATTACTTTTATTTAGATCTTCTGTCACGTTTTCTTCCACAACATTCTCATCGTTACCAGTTGGCTCTTCAAGAAATGTTTTTTCAGTCTGCTCCTGCCCACTTTCACAGTTTCTCTTTATATTTCCAGATGTAGACCTAGTCTTGAATTGAGACCCCATAAAGTCTAACAACAAAAAATATGGCCAATTAGATTTATAGACAGAATCAGAGCTGGATCCCGATCTTTCCTCTTGCATTTTTCTTACTTCCTTCCTGTCCCGTAGCGATTTCCATTTGCTTTGAGCTTCTTTAACTGAAAGAAGAGAAACTAAAAATTAAATTTAAACATGATATTAAATATTACTGAAAATTACATAATATGATATTTTATTGCAGATACTTGGCAACTGGTTCTTCATTCAAAAGTTTATCATTCTCATTTCGTGTTGGAGCTTCTACAGTTAGCAGGATAGTGAAAGAAACCGTTAATGTTCTATGGAATGTTTTGCAACCCTTACATATGCAACATCCTTCAAACGAAATCTTTGCTCAGACAAGCAAGGAATTCAGTCACTTGTGGAATTTTCCAAATTGCATGGGATGCATCGATGGAAAGCATGTAAGAATTTCGTGCCCACCACATTCAGGCACGATGTTTTACAATTACAAAAAGTTCTACTCCATTGTTTTGCTAGGAGTTTGTGATGCAAAATATAGATTTCTTGTAATAGATGTTGGTGGGTTTGGCAAGCAAAGTGATGGAGCCACTTTTGCTTCCTGTGACTTTTACCACATGGTAAAAAACAATCAAGTTGATATTCCGGATGATGCTTGTTTGCCTGGAACTAATTTTACGACGCCATTGGTATTTCTCGCAGATGAAGCTTTTCCCTTATCTGTGCGTGTTCTGACACCTCAACGTAGAGAATCTCAGAAATCTGATGAAAAAATGGTCTTCAATAAAAGGCACTCTAGGGCTCGAAAAAGTATAGAGTGTACGTTTGGAATCATGTTCTCTAAATGGAGACTTTTGTCTAAGAGTACTGAAACTGATCATCAAACTGTAGACATAATAGTAAAATGTATGTGTGTTCTTCAAAACACTATCATAGATAAGGAGGGATTTGAGAGGCATTTAACAGAGGTTCAAACAGTTGAACCCAAGAACATTGAAGTACCAATAGGACGACGTCGAAGAGGACGCCAATCAAGTGATGCTCTTTTGGTGCGGGACACATTCACACGATATTTTAACGACTAAAGAAACATTCGTTAAAAAAACGGTTCGTAGTTATATACCCTGTATAACGTATATTCCTTGTATAATATTGCTTACTGTTAATTCCCGTAATTGCATAGTCAGTATATTAATATCTTATAAATATGAGTGAAACCAATTATATGCAGCTCATTTGTTAGTAGTACTTGCTGTCAATCTGAATAAAAGTTTTTTAAAAATATCGTTTCCTTTTTTGAGAAGAAAACTGGCGCAGTCGGTAGGATACACCAAGCGGGTTGATTAAAAAGTTTCATCGCGAAAATTTACAATTCGCTTTCGTTTCAACGATTAATGGTGTATACCCAAAAACAAAATTCGAGATTCGGTAGTGCATTGGCAAAGGGCTCACGACCAGGGAAGAAACTGTCCTATTGGTGCGAGGTGAAGAACAGACATCGTCCGACCCTCATAACTAACCTCCAGGGAAGAGACAAGCATCGCTCGTCCTATTGGAATGAAGATAATTTTATTGCGGTCGTAAGTACATTGATTTTTGTTTATTTGTTATTTTGACAAGGAAGATTTGATATTTTATAGTATTGAAAGATTTACTTGATTTATTTTATTTGATCGATTTATTGATTTGATTTATTTGTAGAATTCAAGTAGAATTCAATTTTATTTCTTTGTCGTATTTGACCGTCTTTACGTTACTTATTTTATTTTTGTGTTACCATTAAAATAGCAAAATGCCAGAACCAAATTATGCGTTAATTAGGTTCCAAGCCGATAACATCCCCCCATTCGATGGTAACCCCAGGCAAATTAACCGCTTTATTTCCGCCTGTGAAAATTTTATTAAAAACCATCAAGACACAACGAATGTTAATGCAACTATTAATTCTTGCTTATTCGATACCATTCTAACAAAATTGACTGGTAGAGCTGCTGATTTGGTAGCATCCCGAGTAGAATTAACTACATGGGAACATGTTAAACAATCCATAATTAATACGTTTGCAGACCAACGATCGATAGATTGTATAGTCCAAGATATTATTTCTTGTAAACCACGAAAAGAAGAGTCACCCCAACAGTTTGGTATAAGGCTCCAGGATATACGTAGTTTACTATTCTCGAAAATTAACGTTAGTAATGACGAAAACAATCTTAAAGTTCTTAAAATTAAAGAGTATTCTAACTTAGTTTTAAAAACTTTCATTAATGGTCTTAACTACCATATGCAACTAGTAGTACGCCTAAAAGACCCCAAAACACTCGAAGAAGCTATGTGCTTAGCTCAAGAAGAAGAAAACTTCATGAGTTATTCAAAAAGAAATTCTGAGTATAAGCCCTCTCAACAACATCAAACATTTCCACAACAACGACAAAATCCACAACATCACAACACCAATCAAAACACATTTAGACAACACCAATTTAATAACCATCATCGCTATTTTGCTACACCAAATCCATTTAGACATAATAGATTTACACAAAACCAAAATGTTTTTGGAAATCAACAACCCAAGCCATTTCATCCTGGTTATCCAGTAAGGCCGCCTCAACCCCAATACTACACAAATCATAATCCTAATTTTAACCGCAGTTATAATAATAACTTTAACCAAAACAATAAACGCCCTGCAACATCCTCAGTTGTCAGGCCTTACACCCAAAGAGTTGAGCCGATGGACACATCGTCCGGCAACACCGTTATTCATGCTCACCCTATTCAAACCCAACAGAAATCTGAATATCAAATTGAAGATGTTCATCCCAATGTTCGTAACCAATCACACGAACCACAATTTAAGCAACCTCAAATTATGCTAGAAAATCCTAATAATAATCAGTTCAACTACCCTTCAAGTTCTAGTCAATCTAATAACTACGACCCCGATCAAGGTTATGATGAAGTCGATTATTACCCGCAAGGAAATAGTAATTATGATAATTATTATTATGATCAATCTTTAAATGGACCCGAAGAATCTCTGTTATACGATGATAGTTACAACCCCATAAATAATTTCCCCTCAGACGGAAATTTTCAAGAGGTTCAAAATCCCAACGACATGACGTAATTCCCCTAAATATACACCCTAATACCGACTTACCGATTATATATCTACCGGAAATTAATGCAAAATTCCTTATAGATACTGGTAGTGGTAAAAGCTTCATTAACCCTGCATTAGCTTATAAAATTTACCCTGATTATATAGCTTATGAACCATTTTCTGTAAAAACAGCCCACGCAATATCCAACCATAATGAAACCATAAACATACCTATATTCGCCTCATTTAACTCAAACGAAAAGCATAAATTTTATCTTTTTGACTTTTCCTCAAGATTTGACGGATTATTAGGTATAGATTTTCTCACACAAATAAAAGCTAACATAAACTTAAAAGACTCTACATTACAATCTCAGAATGTAACTTTACCTTTATATTTCCCAAAACCCAGTTCACCAGAACTCGAGTTAACAGACTGTCCACCGTGCAAATTAATAATTCCCGCGAGAACATCTCAACGTGTAAAAATTCCAGTGAATTACACTACTGGAGTAGGCATTATTAATTACAAGAATTTTGGCCCGGCCGAAATGCCTCAAGCCTTAGTAAGCATAACTGATTCTTATGCATTTACTACTGTTACAAATTCTTCTGAGAATGACATTAAATTAACATTGTTAAAACGCGTAGAAGTTGAAATCTTAGATGAACCAGATTTTCATTTTATTGAAAAAATGGAAACTGATTGTGAATTAACCGAGCATATGGATAATTTACAAAAACAAAACTTAAAAAACTTAAGGCTTAGCCATTGTAACTCTGAAGAGTACAAAGCCATTAGAACCTTATGTCACGAGTACAGAGATATTTTCTACTGTGAAAATACTCCCTTGACATTCACCAACCAAATCAAACACACAATTAACTTAAAAGAAGATTCTCCTATTTTCACCAAAACTTACAGATACCCCCATATACATAAAGCTGAAGTCAACTCCCAAATTTCTAAAATGTTAAAAAACGGAATTATTCAAGAATCCTTCTCCCCATGGAGTAGTCCAATTTGGATAGTCCCAAAAAAAATGGATGCGTCCGGTAAACGTAAATGGCGTATAGTCATCGACTATAGACGACTTAACGAAAAGACTATCGACGAAAAATTCCCGTTACCTAACATATCCGACATTTTAGACAAACTCGGAAAATCACAATACTTCACGACTTTAGACCTTGCCAACGGATTCCACCAAATTGAGATGGATCCAAACGACATCCAAAAAACCGCCTTTTCAACAGACACAGGACATTACGAATTTAAACGAATGCCCTTCGGTTTAAAAAACGCACCCTCGACCTTTCAACGCGTAATGAATAACGTCCTTCGCGGATTCCAGAACGAAATATGCCTTGTATATCTTGATGATATCATCATTTTTTCTACATCCCTACAAGAGCATATCGACAGATTAAAATCTGTTTTTGAAAGACTAAGACTTGCCAACTTCAAAATTCAATTAGACAAAAGCGAATTTTTGCGCAAAGAAGTTGCATACCTTGGACATCAAATTACTAGTGACGGAATTAAACCTAACCCCGACAAAATAAACGCAGTCAAAAATTTCCCCTTACCCAAAACATCAAAAGACATAAAGTCATTTTTAGGTCTAGCCGGATACTATAGACGCTTTATTAAAGACTTCGCGAAAATCTGTAAACCCCTGACCGCCTGTCTAAAGAAAAATGCAAAAGTAAAACATTCGCCAAACTTCATAAACTCGTTTAACCATCTAAAAGAGCTGTTAATAAATGCACCCATTCTAAGATACCCAGACTTTACAAAACCGTTTATCTTGACTACAGACGCCTCTAACGTAGCTTTAGGCGCCGTACTATCACAAGGAATTGTACCCCAAGACCTTCCAGTCGGATACGCGTCGAGAACTTTAAATGAAACCGAACAACGCTACAGTACCATCGAGAAAGAACTCCTAGGTATAGTATGGGCTTGTAAATATTTTCGACCTTATTTATACGGTCAAAAGTTTACCATATATACAGACCATAGACCTTTAGTTTGGTTAGCAAATCTTAGAGAGCCTAACAGTAAATTAATACGTTGGAAATGTAAACTAGACGAATACAATTTCGACATAATTTATAAAAAAGGACTCTTAAATACAAACGCGGATGCACTCTCTCGCATACAGGTAAACGCAATTGAAACTGAGTCTATAATAAATAGCCCAGGCGACATAGACTTTGACATTGCACAATTCTTCGACAACATAAATCAATTTGACCCAAACTCACTGGACCCTGAATTAGTACAGAATACTATAACTAATTTAGAAAAGCCAAAATCACCCAAAATCAAGATTTTGTCTAACATTCAAATTCGTCCGCCAAATCCCATAAATACTGACCCAACACAACAACAAAACAATGACCCACTATTGCAACCTGATACCCAAGATAATTTAATTGCGAATGACGAAATGATACACACCGTACACACGACAAATTCGGACCAGAATTACACGACAATGACCTTGTTGGATGAAATTATTAATAATAAATTAAATCAATTTATTGTTAAACAATCGCCCTATCCAACTTACATTAAAATTGACCATGAAATATTTGATGGGAATAAAATTGTACATGCAACTCTTCCAACAAATATGACACAGATTGTTAATTTCTTAAAAGAACATTTAAATCACTCTCCTTCCTATATATATTTCTACTCTAAAGAGTTAAGAAAATATTTCCACCAAGCCTTAGTTAACCATTTCCGAAACTTTAGGTTAATAGAATGCACTAAGTTGGTTAACAATGTAAAAGAGGACGAAAGAACCCTCATGATTAAATATAGGCACGAAGGAAAGACCAATCACAGAGGAATCGACGAAACACTTAAATTTTTAAAAGCCAATTACTATTGGAAATCACAAAAGAAAGACGTCATCAACTATATCAATCGATGTGTATATTGCCAAAGAGCAAAATATAATCGAAAACCCCCAGATCAACCATTAGTCTTAACTGAAACACCAAGTAAACCCTTTGAAATTGCCCATGTAGATACATTTATCATAGGGAATACTAAGTTTCTCACCTTTATAGACAAATTTTCTAAATTCGCACAAGCTCTTCCATACAATGGAAACGCAATATCTTGCTGCGAACAACTTGTTAAAATTTTCTCTTTTCTAGGTGTACCGAAACTTATAGTATCAGACAATGGATCTGAATTTAAGAACGAAGTTGTTAAAGAACTTCTTAAAGCCCATAACATCGAAATTCACTTTACAACCCCTAGTCATCACGAATCTAATTCACCTATTGAGCGCTTACACTCCACGCTAATCGAACATATTCGTTTATTGCGTCAAGCTGATCCTAACGCCGATGTTGTAAAACTAATGCCTTACGCGATTATAGCTTATAATAGTACAATCCATTCGAGTACTAACTTTACCCCTTTTGAGCTAGTTCACGGTCATACCGATAACAGAGACCCTACGAATTTAATAGCATCGCATGTATATACAGAATATATACACAATCATAAAAATAAAACGCAGATTTTATACGACGAAATCGCAAAAGAATCTACCGCGCTCAAACAACGAATTATCGATAGAGTTAATCAATCGAAAACTACAAAAGTCCCCAAAATAGGTTCTACAATCTATAAGAAATCAGATAAAAGATCTGGTAAAATCAAAGATAGGTACTTAGGCCCCTTTACAGTTACTCAAATTTTAGAAAATAGCAAATTAGAGATAGAAAACCCTAGAAATAACAAGAAGGAAATAATCCATGTCAATGAGACTAAATCAGTCTCTCTTCTTCCAGATGGACCTGGACCGTCTACGGAACCATCAACGTCAAGTTCCACGACTTAAACGGAAATCCGGGAATGTTGCCTTTCAAATTAGGAACGGCACAGTTAGTTACAAATCATTGGTCATTTGTACAAACTATAGATCTACAACCAATAATCAATGAATTCCTATCTCTTAAAAACCACACTAAAACCCTATCATTTAACTTAAAAAACAGTACTACTTATCACGCCGAGTACTTTAATTCATTAACACCCCTTCATGCTATGGAAAGAAATATTGACATTTTAATAAATCAAATATTTCCTTATGTTTCTCCTAATAATAGACGGAAAAGAGGTTTGTTTAACCCCTTGGGTTCTTTTATTAAAAGCATCACTGGAAACTTAGACCAAATTGATGCTGAGAACATATATCAAAGTATAAGATTATTACAATCAAATCAAAATAAACTAAAAGTTGATGCGATTAACCGTATTTCGCTCCTAGACAAAACTATTGAGAATTTTAAGCATATCATCACTAACATTACTCATAACGAATATATACTAAAATCTAGGATCCTTCAAATAGAGGAATCAATTAAGCGACACGATATTCATAATGTTCAACTGCATGAATATTTAAGAATATTCGTCATAACTAGTCAAATCACATCAATCTACCAATCAATTTACAACACCCTAAATAAAATCGAAGTTGCCTTGACATTTTCGAAAACAAACATCTTGTTTAATTCGATTATTAATCCAGATGAATTGCTACTTAAAATTAAGGAATTAAATAAACACCTTAATGAAAATGATAAACTACCCCTTAGTGATAACGTAGAAAATATATTGACCTTAGAAAAACTAATCCAAGTCAAAAGCCTCACTAAAGACTTTCAAATAACTTTCATTCTTGAGCTTCCACTGGTTAGTGAAATTACATTTCAATACTATAAGTTATTAACGTTACCAGTGCCAAGTAATGAGTCTTTTCTTGTCAATTTACCATTTAAACAATATCTTGCGCTGAGCAGCACGAGTTATTTCTACCAAGACGAGAAATGTCCAGAAGTCCAAGATAATCAATTTCTATGCAAGAACACCCATAGCAGAGTTATTGAGGACCACCCGCCATGTGCCGTTGAGCTCCTTACCCTAAGGTCAACCACTACCACCTGCCATCCATTTGCGATTCACCTGCACGATGTACATGCCGTACAAATCGTTAACGGTAATTGGGCAATTACCACCCCTACGAGCACAGTCGCCCAAGTCAAATGTGGCAACTCCGAGTCAAGCCAACTCCTCCAAGGTTCCTACTTGATGGAAATCCCGCAAAACTGCATGGTTCAAATAAAGTCAATGGTTTTTGAATCATACGAGCCAACAGAATTAGTCTACGAGAAAGTTAGTCTTCCTACCTTCAACTGGACTAAAGATGTACAAGAAAAGCCGCCTGTATTCAACCCACCTTCTATTGATTTGAAACTAGTAAATCTTAAAGCCACCGATGAAATCCAACAAGAACTAAGAAGCCAAGCTAGAAGCCTTGAAGACATTACGTCACCCATTTCCTTAACTAGGACTAGTGTATGGACTATTTTCATTTACATTCTCATTGTACTAGTTATTTTATATCTAACAGTGAAAAAGTTTCGCTCAGTGCGTAAATTAAGACCTATCGAGAAAACTAATACCCCAAATGACACTATTTTTGAAAGTGTTATGGTCTAGTTATACTTATTTTATATTTTATATCCTTTTATATTTTTATATTGGCTTGTTTTACCCTATTTTTAGATTTTAAGATTAATGTTTTATTTTACGTTTTATGTTTAGACCTTTAAGTATTTTTACTGTACCCTATTTTACGAAAACATACCCTTTAAGATATGCTTTCGTCTAGCATGGGAGGAGTTATATACCCTGTATAACGTATATTCCTTGTATAATATTGCTTACTGTTAATTCCCGTAATTGCATAGTCAGTATATTAATATCTTATAAATATGAGTGAAACCAATTATATGCAGCTCATTTGTTAGTAGTACTTGCTGTCAATCTGAATAAAAGTTTTTTAAAAATATCGTTTCCTTTTTTGAGAAGAAAACTTCGTTGTGTAAACAATCAGAAAAACGTTTTTGGAAAACCTATAAAACAAATCTAAACATTTTTTCTTTTGTAAAGTTACCTTTAGGTCAACAATTTATTTTATTTTTTGTATATAAATAATAAATATTTAGAAGTATTACATTAGTAGAAAATTGTTTATTGCCCTACCTAGTATACACAAACGTACCTGTACAATTATTTTCTTCACCTACTTCTTTCCATAGTTTGTCCAATGTATAACGATTGTGATGGTCATTCAGCTGCTGATTCCATATAGGTTCTCGATTCCGTATTGACAGAATAAACAACTCCACGTTCATGTTGTTTAAACTATTATAAAAACCAGAACAAAAAACAACAAACATGCCGTACCACCTGCAATGGAAGCCCCAAATCGACTGGAGCAGCGCTTCAAAGAAATCGTTGGTGATTTCACGAGCGATGAGTCAAGATTCATGTCGATGCATGCAGCACTGCTCGCTGCCTCACTATGTGCGCATCAACTTGATTGTATGGAAGATTTTAAAACGCGCCGCTTGACTCTTGACTCGCCGCTCCACTATGTTTCTACCCTAATATACTTCTTATTATCTGACAGCTGTCTATATTATATGGCTCGGTTCCTTAGGTCATCAACATTTTCGATGGGAGTGGAATAATGCAAAAATCTGTAGTTGCCTTAGTTGTAGAGGAATTTCTTAAAAAAGAACAAGTAACTCTTTCTGTAGAAAATAGAGGTAAGATTCTCCTGTTAAGCGTTGTGTATAGAGTAATACACGCAGAAAAAAGTCTCTAGGTAGTAGAGCTTGCACACTTTAAATATGAACTAAATACAAATGATTTTATTGAAGAATTTCAAATACAGTGAAGTTGCCTACATTCAATATGTTGGCAATTTTTCGAGTACCATTTGAATGATTTTATGTTACGCCTCTGTGTTATGTTACGCGCCTCTATTTTAAACCTGTTATTTCGCCCGTCCATCTCTCTCTTGCTTTAAACTATAATCGAGCCACGGTATGTGAATCCATTCCGATATTCCTGTGTAACCAAAAGAGACAGATTTATATCGATTATGTGCGCGCTAGTAGTAGTGGTGGTGGTAAACGTCTGTTTGCGTGTGCAACGGCCCCGCGAGAGGGAGAGAGTCGCTTCTTTTTTTTTTGTATGAATCTCAGTTTTTTATGTAATGCTGTAGTGAACTTCGTTTTCGATCTTCAAAATAGTCTGGAAAAATTTTGGTCAATCGAAGAAACCACAGAGCAACATCCACAAAAACTTTCCAAAGAGGAGCTCGAATGCGAAGAGCATTTCAAGAATACTGTTGTTCGTGATTCAACAGGCCGTTTCATAGTTAACCTTCCAATCAAACCCACTGTTTTTGAACTAGGCGATTCCCTGAAATCATCTTTAAAACGGTTCCATAAAATTTAATAAAAATCCTGAAATTAAAGAGTCCTATTCTAAATTCATTAAAGAATATTTGCATCTAGGACATATGTTCAAAATAGATCGCGATAAATCCATATCTTCTACATATCCCATCGTTGCGTGGAAAAACTGGATAGCACCACAACGCGCCTAAGAGTTGTTTTTGATGCTTTTTGTATCTCGAGTACTGGCATATCTCTTAATGACACTCTTAAAGTGGGTCCCAATATCCAAAATGATCTTTTTTCTATTCTCTTAAATTTCCGAAAACATAATTATGTCTTAACAGGAGACATAGCAAAAATGTACAGGCAATTCCTAGTAGATCCCAGTCAGCGTAGCCTACAGCGCATAATATGGCGGGATAACCCAAATCAAGAAATTCAACACTTTGAACTTCATATGGAATGTCCAGTTCATCTTTTTTAGCCACTCGTTGTGTAAAGGAAATTGCTAACCAATGCGTAAACGATTACCCTCTTGAAAGCTATGTACTTATGTTCAATTGCTTTGTCGACGACATTTTAACAGGATGTGCTACAAAAAAAGAGCTTATCAACCTCAGAAAAAATCTTGTCAATGTACTTAAACCTTATGGGCTTGAACTGAGAAAGTTTCATTCAAACGACCCTGAAGTACTATTTGATTTAATTCCTGAAATCTCTAGTGATTTTAATTACATTTTAAACGATGACTCCCAGAGTACGAAAACCTTAGGTATTTCCTGGAATTTAAACCAAGATTTATTTATATATACTTCAACCATTAAATCAACTTCTCAGCCTGTAACTAAGAGAACTATACTCTCGCTTGTATCCCAAATTTTTGACCCTGGGCCTTCTAGGTCCCATGATACTACAGGTCAAAATCCTTTTCCAAAAATTATGGCTATTGAAAATAGATTGGGACGAACCAGATCCCATAGACATTTTTAGAACCTGGAATAATTTTATATATCATTTATCTCTTGTTGATTATTTTAAAATTCCCCGACAAGTAACGACTAAAAACCCTATTTTTTTTGAACTCCACGGTTTTAGTGATTCATCCATCAATGCTTTTGGTGCGTCTATATACGTACGATCAATTGATTGCTTCGGTAATATTGCTGTTAACCTCTTATTTTATTTTATTTTTATTTTAATTACACCACTCCACAGAAAAAATTCCAATTATTGAGTGGGGGAAAAAAATACAATATTATACAAATTACAATCCAAAACTAGAGAAAAAAAAAGAATACATTATTAATAGTAATAGTTTCCTACAATATTATACAATACTTGAATAAAAAATAAACTATCTAGGAAAAGCGCACTCTTTTAATTTCGGACAAACTGCAGTTGAATATGTCACATTGATCCTGAACAGAATTAAAAGTGCCACATGCTCTACCCATTGGATAATATTTACAAATATTCGTTCTAGGTCTAGATAGGTAAAATGTGTCAGAATTTCTAAATGATATGCGGGGCACATGAAGATTTACATGTCGTAATAAGTCTGGCGAATCAATTTTATTATTAAGAAGTTTAAATAAAAATTTCAGATCAGCAGATTTCGCCTCTCCTCAAGACTACTAAAGGAGTACCTTTCTAGTAGGCGTTGATGTGAAAAACCAATTTCTGGGTACACTCCGTCACATTTATATGAAAGGAACTTTAAGAATTTACGCTGAACATTTTCTAGTTCATGTATATGATTCATATAAAATGGTGACCACACAGAAGAAGCATATTCCAGTATTGATCTCACATAAGAAAAATACAAAATTTTAAGACTAAAGATTTTATTAAAGCTATGTGCGTTCCTAATGACAAAACCCAGCATTCTGTAGCTCCGATTAACAATCTCCTGAATGTGTGGCTGAAAGGAAAGAGCGCTGTCGAATGTCACCCCCAAATCTTTGAACTCCGTTGATCTCGGGACAGTCTCACTGTCCATAGTATAGTCATACATAATCAGGTTTTTCTTCAAAGAGTAAGAAACAACTTTACACTTGGCAGCATTAAGAGGAAGATTGTTATTTTTGCACCATGCATTGAGGAGATTAATATTATTTTGCAATTCCATACAATCTAAGATACTATTGATGCCATAATACAATTTTGTATCATCCGCATATAACAAACTATTTACAGTGAGCTGTTCCGATATACTATTAATAAATGTGTTGAAAAAGAGCGGCCTCAATATGGAGCCCTGTGGAACACCAGACGTTGCAACTATCTGAGCCGAACTACGGCCATAACATTCCACGTGCTAAAGACGACCCGTAAGATAAGAGGTAAAAAAGTGTATTAGGTGAGAAGAAAAACCGTAGTTTTGGTCAAGATTATTTAGAAGAATACCATGATCCAGACGGTCAAAAGCCTTCGAGAAGTCTGTATAAATAACGTCAACCTGTGACCTGGCATTTATTGACTCAGATATATGTTCTGTAAGACAAACTAAGTTTGTAGTGGTAGATCTACCTTTCATAAATCCATGTTGACGATGATCTATAAGACCCCTCATTGAAGGAAATAAGGCCGAATGAAGAACATGTTCAAAACATTTAGAAAAGTTGTTGATTATTGTAATTGGCCGATAGTTCTCGATGAGATTTTTATCATTTTTTTTTTGTGTACTGGAATTATCTTTGACGACTTCCAGAGGTTCGGGAAACATTCTTGTTTTAGAGCCAGATTAAAGAGAACTGTTAACGGTTTAGCAAAAATACAAGCACAATCATATAAGAGAAAAGCTGGTATTTTATTAGGGCCAACTATTGATTTTGGCTTGATAGTCTTTAAGGCCAGTAAAACATCATTTTCAGTGAAATCAGACAAAATTATGGACTGTACATAAGGCTTTTGAGTTATATCAAGTATATTTTGCGGCGATTCACCAGTAGTGTAAGAACTCTGGAAGTAATCGGCAAATGCATTGGCAATACCCTGAGGGCTACTTAACAGCTCTCTTCTCTGATCAAACATAGATTGTGGTAACAAGCTATTTTCTTTTGAGTTCTGAATTAACTTCCAAAAATTATGAGGTTTTAATTTTAACTCATCTTCAAGCCCTCTACAATATTGCTTATAAGACAGATCAATATCTCTTTTAATCTTAGAACGTAATTCTTTAAATCTGGCTAAATCTTGAAGATGACCAAAACGTTTAAAGTTTTTCCACTTGTTATGTTTTTCTTTTAGGGATTTCATTATCTCTGCGGTAAACCATGGCGGATAGGTTCGTGTTCGTTTTACAGTTTTTGGAACAAGCTCATTAAGACAGGAATAAATTTTTTGATAAAAGAGCTCCAGGGCATTATTGACATCCCCAGCGACTCCCAAATCACTCCAATCAATTCCGAGGAAGCTATCATATAAAACTCTAAGATCAGCTCTCTTAAAATTATAGAAAATATTTTCTACTTTACAAGTATTACATTTCTTGCTCTTGACGTCATTAATTCTTATGAGTAAAGATGGATGAACTGCTTCCTCCTCCACCAAAGAATCAGAGCAACCCTCCACTGTGCAAAGCTCAGAGTCAGACAAGATGACAAGATCCAATATCCTATCTTGAGAATTCCTAATAGAATTAATTTGATGCCAGTCGAAAAATTCCAAGAGGTGAATAAACTGACTTAGTCTACTGGATGAGGCAGAATTAACTGAATAAGAAGTAAACTCGGGGATATTAAATTCACCCAAAACAAGTACTCTTTGATTATATAAATAGGTTAAAGTAGATAAATATTCAAAAATGTCTTCATATACCTGGGAGTTGTCCGGGCGGTATATATAATAAAATAATAAACAAGACAGAAAACCCAAGAATCAACTTAGTTCCTACAATCTCGACCATATTAATAAGATTTTGAGGTAGCTTTAAATTTAAGTTAATGACCGAAAATGTTTGCTTCACGGCTAAAATAACACCGCCACCCGTAGCCGATCGATAGTTCTAGCCTGGACACTTATCCCCGCTTCCATCGATACCTCACAACAGAAGCCGAAATCATGGGAGGCGACGACCGCATCGCGATGGCAAAAATTCTGCGCTGGGGCATATTAGTACAGTCAATCTGTAATTTTTTTTTTTTAAAACTATCCAAGTCGCTAATTTTTTGAGGGTCGATTCTATTTCCGAAGAAAAGCTTAAGTCCTCGGAATTGAGAGTCTCACCCCCCCTTTTTTTGGGAAACTCAAAAAGTTTTTCAAATCGATTTTCCAGCTAAACAGTGAGTCATACAGAAAAACTTATTGAACATAAAATGTAGAGCTTTTTGTGCTCTACAATTCCTTTCATGGGCCCGAAGCTGTAGAACCAAAATTCGAAAAGTTAGAGGGCGCCAAAGTCACCAAAAATTACTTTTTTCATTTTTTCACTGAGAAACAATTTTGATCATTCTGCTACGAATGAGTGCGCAATTATCGTTGGCGAGGACATTGACTTGCTGGTTTTGCTCACTGCTAACGCTACAGTCGACCAACAAACTTTTTTGTTGAAGCCTAGTAAAGGAAAAGTCCCGGAGCGGTTGTACGGACCCAGCAGTTTCAAGTACAACGCGGCTAGGCCACACGTGCTTTTAGCTTATGCATTCAGTGGATGCGATACTACGTCAGCTCCATTCAGGATCGGAAAAGCGAAACTCGTGAATTTACTTGAGAGTAATGATGAAGTGCGAGAATATGCAGAAATTTTTAAGAAATGAAAAGTTCATCCGAAAGACATAGAAAATGCAGGACAAATAATTTTTGTGGGTCTGTATCTTGGGAATACTCAAAAAGATAAGCTGTCAGAGTTACGCTACAAGAAATTTGTGCAGGCAAAAACTAAGAGCAAGGTAAATCTATGTGCGCTACCACCATCCGTCGAAGCGGCAAACCTCTACAGTTGCAGAGCCTACTTGCAGGTGCAGTCGTGGTTGGGCCGCACTATGGATCCACTGGAATGGGGGTGGGAGAAGACAAATCAAGGACTGAAACCGGCAGCGAATTCGAAAGATCCAGCGCCAGAATCGATACTGAAAGCAATTTCTTGTGGATGCAAGAAGAATGACTGCGGGGCAGCCTGCGGACGTCGCAAAGCAGGTCTTATATGCTCTGTTGCTTGTAAGTACTGTGCAGGAGAAAACTGCAGCAACGTTGCCCCAATATATTTGGAAGAGAATGACGTTGATGATTTACCTTCACATCTTTTCAAATTGCCAAAATACCCAAGCCCCTTAGAGAACCGAAATGTAATGGACGAAGAAGGAACATCAATGTCGGATACATCTTCCAACTGCTCTTTAGAATTAGATGAAGTTGAAGAACCACCAAAAAATAAATCAAAAAGAAGAGGAAGACCGAAAAAAAATTGAAACAAATTTTGTATGCTTTCGAACTATTTATTGTATAATAAATTTTTCGTAAACTACCTTGTCCCACTGTATTCTCGTTATGCTTTAAAATTTAAAAATTCAATGCGTGGACGAAATGTCGTGTCGAGTGGTTGCAGGCGACCATAACCGATGTTTCAAGATAAATATTCACATTCAGGTAAGTGTTTAAATAAATATATAGTAATATGTTAATGATGGAATAGCAGTAAAAAAGTGGGGAATGGAATTTTGCAAAAGTAATGCTATCAACATGTACTATGCAATTATTCAGTAATCAATTATCATTACATGCATTACGCAACCATAATTATTGAGGCACGTGACTTTCACAACTGCAACGCCCTTTGCTTTTGTTGTAATTGGTGCTCCGTAACCATGTACCAATTTCTCTTATCCCTTTCTACTAAATCACTTCAATTATTCATTTTGTGCAAGTTAAAGAACATTTAATATATGCAAATTTCATTTTCGTGGACTTACAGCGCCATCTGCATGGCTTTTTTCAATTTGTCAAGAAGGGTAAAAGAAATTTTGTTCAAGTTCTACTTTAATTTCATGATGCGCAAACGTTAGGCGACGAAAAACAGCTTTCGCCAAACATCTGAGGCAGGCTACATACACGAAAGTAAACATTTCGGTATTAAATGCATTATATCTCAAAAACGGTAAATCGAAAAAAAAAAGTAAGACATGCATTTTGTAGGTATTTTTTTCCTCTACATTTTTGCAATCCTTGCGATGGTAAAAAAAATTGTTTCTCAGTGAAAAAATTAAAAAAGTAATTTTTGGTGACTTTGGCGCCCTCTAACTTTTCGAATTTTGGTTCTACAGCTTTGGGCCCATGAGATGAATTGTAGAGCACAAAAAGCTCTACATTTTATGTTCAATAAGTTTTTCTGCATGACTCACTGTTTAGCCGCAAAATCGATTTGAAAAACTTTTTGAGTTTCCCAAAAAAGGGGGAGGGGTTGACTCTCAATTCCGAGGACTTAAGCTTTTCTTCGGGAATAAAATCGACCCTCAAAAAATTAGCGACTTGGATAGTTTTTAAAAGTTCTGGCCTTTTTTAGTTACAGATTGACTGTACTATATATTTTGCGTTGATTCGAAATAATATTTTACTGCAGGTATTATTGTAGTTTATAGTAAGATTACGCATTTAAAATTTTAAACTACTAAACTATTTTGATACTCGCTTTGAGTTTAAAAAGAATAAAAATTCGGTATTTAAATTAGGTGTGTAAATTAACAATTTTATTTTTAACTTACTTTTTACAATCTTAATTTTATTTAGAATAATGCCTGCCCTTTTGCTGCATTCTTGTTTAAGCTCAGAAAAAATTAAAATGGATTTTAAATTTATTTTTTTTTGGTTTTTTTGATTATCTTCGGAATCATTCAAATTTTCAATTTTTTAAATAAGCAACAAAAATTTGGCGTAGGTACCTACCTAATTTTGTTTTCGGCATTAACATTTTTACGAAAAAGTAATACAGCAATGCAAAAACTTTCCCATAGCAACCAAGATAACCCACAAAAGTGTCAAGAATAAGTTTTTGAAAAATTATTTTTTTTCAATAATCTTCAAAACCACATAAAATATAATATATATATATTTTTTTATATGGCATATTCTTTTACAAGTAAATAATGTGCAACTTTGGGGTAAATTATCCATTTTCGTATTTTGAGGGTAGACGAATTTGAAACACCGTTTATGTATATTTTTCCAATAAAATAAATAATAAAAAATATTTAAAACATTTATCATATACCTACCTAAAAATACGTAATAATAAAAAAGATATATTATCTTGTAAAATGTAAAATATTAGGTACCGCGGTATCTCCACTTAGTCGTTTCACTGTACGGCGTGCGCCACCAAATCTCGGCTTCAATTTTGACGCCACGAAACCAGTGTCACGGCTAGAACTCTCGATCGGCTACGCGCCACCCCTCTTCTCTCTCATCTCTGCATAGTTACGATCACAGCGGTATACCGAATATTCATTTGGAAATAGTTCTGACGAAAAAATGCCATCATTCAGCCAAGACTCCGATATCGCAATAACATCGAAGTCCGTCGATACAACCGCGTTAAAAAACAACTTAGTTTTTGAACGAAGTCCCCTGGCATTCTGATAGAATATACGAAGGTCGGTGGTACTGGTACATTCGCTCTGTGATTCCTCAACCGACTGCAGCCGATGACGCTCACGAGAGTCGCGAGAGGAGGAGGCCGCGATGTCCGTCCTCGGTAATTGCTACAGGGTGCCCCCAAACACATTCGATTTATATTTCGCATTGGCTTGTTTGAATGCATAGCAGGTAGAATAATTCCACACTGCATGATTAACTGCAATATTTAATTTATATTTATTTTTTAAGGAAACGCAATTATTACATTTGTAATTACTATCGATCGCTGCGACACAACAAGCTTTAAGTTCATGTGCCCCTGCGCAAAGTGGACAAACTGTATCACCCCTGCAAAATTTCACAGAATGACCAAAACTGTTACAATTAAAACAGCGTGTTATTGATGTTGAATCATAAATAATGCAATTGTCGAGACCTACAACGATTTTTTTAAGATCTATCAACCGCTTATATGTAACATTATCCAACTGCAGAACAGCCTGGAAGATAATTGCATTTTTTCTAGTAGGCCATATTTTAAGAACGCTCATCCTAGATGTATTATTAAAAATAAACTTATTTTGAGATTTTAAATGATTTTCAAGAACTTCCTTATAGTAATCTTCAGATAGACCAACCAATCGTACTAATGGCATAGTCGCTTTAATTTCACGAATCTCATATTCTTCAGCGAGTTTCTGATTGGCCAAAGTTTTCATTTTGTCTGCACTGTTCGCTTCAATCGTAACAAGAAGACCACCATTCGAAATGTGCTTAACATGACTGAAGGTAATATTTTCATCGGATGGCTTGATGCGATTTAAAATACCCGTCTTCGTATGACTGTTATGTTGTTCAGCATTTTTGGGTTTTATGATAAGCTTCCTCTTTTGGTTGCTTAGCGCGTCGGCGTACGTGACTTTTGGTTGAGTTTCGGTGGATTGAAGAATGGTAAGTTTATCTTCAACAATCTGCAAGATGGATTCTTTGAATGAGCAGATATCAGTCTGCATGGACTCTCTGATGGTATTTTTAATATCATCCAGTGGAAAGTGGCGGCAAGATGGACAACGCCAACTCAATCCGGGAACCGTAGTTATAAGATTTATAGCGTCACCCGGTATTCGCATGCATTCAGCATGGTACCGTCGCTGACAGGGACCTGCGCAGCCTAGATGTGGCTTGTTTCGAGACGAGCCCGCCGCCAAGTTGCAGAAACCACACAAGGACATCGCCCAATGTGTGTGAATTAGAATATTGTTAGAACATTTATTTAGGCAAATAAATAAACCACGTAATTTGGGTTGAATATGTGTGAGGAAAGTGATAGCAAATCACTTACCCATTAAGAGTGGTCAATACTTAGATTTTCTACAAAAATCTGTTAACCATAAAACACTCGCACAGGCTTTACTTCCTTATTACTATTATATTAATCATAAACACGCGTACTACGCAAAGAAAATTAAAAGCACGCGGCGCGGAGGCTTGCAGCCAAGTGCCAACTTATGTGCCAAAAGCCGAGTAGCTCCCTTAAAGGCTGTAACTTTGCCACACCTTGAGCTCTGTGGCGCTTTAGTTCTTTCTCGACTAATGACAAAAACTCTAACTGCTCTAAACTTAAATCCAGTTAAGATAAATTATTACACAGATTCAACCATTGTCCTTTGTTGGCTTTCTTTAGAGCCACGCCAGCTAAAAACTTTTTTGTATGCAATAGAGTTTCGCAAATACAATAAATTACATACTTTAAAGATCTCCAATCTACACACGGATTAAAGAAACAAAGTAATTTAAGATCTTTAAATCCGTTTGTTGACAACAGAGGAGTCCTAAGAGTTGGTGGACGACTTGAAAATTCAAGGCTTGACTATCAAGCTAAACACCCTATACTTTTGCCACAAGGTCATCCTTTTACCAGTCTTGTCATATCTCATGAACACCAAAGGAATTTCCACTCCGGAACTCAATCCACTATGTCTTTTGTAAGGCAAAATTTCTGGCCTATACATGGCAAATCCTCAGTTAAGGCTGTTATTCGCAAATGTGTAGCTTGCTACAAGGCAAACCCTAAGTCTTTATCAACTCTTATGGGCGACTTGCCTAAGCCTCGAGTGAATCCATCTAGACCTTTCCTTCATACTGGCATAGATTATGCAGGGTTTTTCTTAATCAAGAATTCTAAATTAAGAAATAAAAAATTTATTAAAGCTTACCTCTGTGTATTTGTGTGCTTAGCCACCAAGGCGGTACATTTAGAGCTGGTAACCGATCTAACTTCCAAAGGTTTCTTGTCTATGCTCAAAAGGTTTGTGTCAAGACGTGGCCTATGCTAACATATATATTTTGTTGGAGCGGACAGCGAGCTACGCGAAATATATAAAATATATGAAATCTCTGAATTTCAATCCTATTTTGCGGCAAATATGATTCAATTTCACTACAATCCCGCGAGGTCTCCTCATTTTGGAGGCTTGTGGGAGGGTGTAGTTAAATCTTTTAAATACCATTTACGACGGGTACTGTCTGATAAAAATCCTTTAACATATAAAAAATTTTATACGTTTGTGGTTCAAGTGGAGGCGATATTAAACTCACGTCCTCTCTTACCTATCAGTAATGACCCCCATGATTTTGAAACCCTAACTCCCGGACATTTCCTCGTTGGGCATCCATTAAACCCATTTCCGACGTAGATCTTCAACAAACAGCAGCAAACCGGTTGACCAGATATGAAATGCTGCAGTCTATGGTTCAACACTTTTGGCTAAAGTGGTCTGAGCAGTACCTTCATACACTTTACGAACGATCCAAATGGCAGTTCAAGACTCCAGACCAGAATCTTCTTGGATCCTTGGTATTGCTGAAGGATGAGAACAGTCCCCCATCCAAATGGAGTACCAGAAGAATCGTTGCTATGCATCCTGGAAAGGACGACAATATCCGTGTGATTAGTGTGCATACATCCAATGGGAACATTTTAAAAAGAAGTGTCGTGAAAGTCTGTATACTTACAATTAATGATGATTTTTAATCTATCACTCTGTAATGAGTTTATACAGTGAACCTAGAGTAAACTCTTTTCTTTTTATGAATATTTTGAGGACTTTAGGCCATTTCCATTTAAAGGTGACTTAAATTTGAACCAACTTTGTTAAGTTAAGGTTTGTTAATTTAATCTTAAGTGTTTCAGGTTTATAATTTATATTGAAATTTAAGATTAATATTTGTTATACGATTTAAGTTTATTGAAAGTTACCGCAGTACTTTCAAGGGCGGCGGTATGAATGATTTTATGTTACGCCTCTGTGTTATGTTACGCGCCTCTGTTTTAAACCTGTTATTTCGCCCGTCCATCTCTCTCTTGCTTTAAACTATAATCGAGCCACGGTATGTGAATCCATTCCGATATTCCTGTGTAACCAAAAGAGACAGATATATATCGATTATGTGCGCGCTAGTAGTAGTGGTGGTGGTAAACGTCTGTTTGCGTGTGCAACGGCCCCGCGAGAGGGAGAGAGTCGCTTCTTTTTTTTTATGAATCTCAGTTTTTTATGTAATGCTGTAGTGAACTTCGTTTAGGCATTTTAAGTTTTTAATTAAAGGTTGTAAAATTGAGCCTTTAGTTTAATTTCCACCATTGGGGATGTCTCAGGCACCCTGCCGCAAGTGAGCCCCAACACCATTTTCACGCAAACGTTGCTAAAGACGAGCAAATATTGTGTGATGGGGTACTCTACGTCCTGGATACAACTCAGCATACAATCTTCGAGCTTGCCGATCATTTCAGACGCAGTTCCGCATTTGTAAAATTTTCCATTTTTTTCGATAATAGAAAAATTAATTACTTATTAATAATAACTAAAAGCTTAATAGTCAAGGAACGCTAATTTGACATTTCATATTTCGCAGATGAATGTTGACATTTTGTAGTTAATATTAAAGAAATGAAAAGTGCTAGTCAAGATTTTTTACAAAAAAAAGATAAGAGAAGTTTTTTTGTCACAAATTGAACAAGGATTTCAAAAATTATTTTTTATTTGAGATACCTCAGTACCATTTTTTTCTTAAATAAAATTGAGATATTTACCCGTTTGCGCGCCAATACTGAACATAAAATTCCTAATTGCATGCCAAAAAATGCGCAATTACAACCTCTTAAAACCCTTTAAATTTCATTTGCATATCTCGACCGGTTTCAGAGCAATAAATAAATCGTCAATTTTTAAAAAAAATTTTAACACCCCGTATCTTGGAAAACGAAGGATTTGTGGACATACGTTTATATAGCAAACTGTCATTATTTTTCCATGCCGAATCACCCTCTGAAGTTTCTCGCACTTATTTGCTAACACCCTGTATAACAAGGAATTATCCTTTATAATTACATTGTCTAATAATTTATAAGCAGCTATAACATAAATATTAGCACACCAACTAAGCATGGATGTATCTTAGGGCATATCCTAAACAATCAGATAAGACCGTTTTACGGTATTGTTCTAAAACAATAACCCTTTAAATCCAAGTAAATATAGCTTAAAAGATGGTTTCGGGCTAAGTAATAAATAATTTAAGTACAATAACCCTTATTTACTTCAGCCTTATTTTGGGTATATGCCCAAGGTAAATAGGGTATAACGGATAGTTAATATAAAACAATAGGTATTTTAACTTTATAATTAAATTAAATTATCATTTATAAATGGAGATCAAATAAAGAATTAGTCAAATTATATCTAAATAAGCTGAAAGAGCAGTCTGCAGCTAACTTTGATCCTTAAATTGGGAAGAGGTATGTTGTAAAGAGATAAACACATTTGCATGATGAAATATTCATCAAACGACAAATTTACTGGTAGATGACTTGCAAGGAAGAATACTTACGAATATTACGCAAAGTTATTCGATTTACCTGTGTAGGACAGAATATTTGAGAATACTCTGCTTCTGTACTGTGTGTGGTAGAATAGAGAATAATACTTCTATACTTCTGTACTATGAATGTTGTTAAATACTAATTGAGCCGTTAAAAACCAAAATGTTGGGAGGAGTTTCGCGCGCTTGTGTTTTTCACGCATCTTGTGTTTTTGCCTTCATACCTTTTTTGACTCTGTTGACAGGTGACAGGGTGTTTCTAATCACACCCTGACCTGAAAAAGATATTTGAAGAAGACACACGTTCTTATAGATCACAATAATTTTTTCTCTTTTTGTTATGTGGAAATAAAGTAGTTATAAGTTCTCCGGAGTGTTATTTAACGGGAAGATAACTCCCTGGACCTCACACCTCACAACCTAAAGCGACAGCGCGGTATTGCCGGAATCCAAAATAGTACAAGTCGGACTTAAACCCCTTTGGTATTAGATACTCACATTTATATTCAATTGCTCAGCTTATCTCGTGCTAACGCATGGTAAGATAAAATAATGATTTCTAATGAGTCAGAAATCGTGCAAGCGAAATTGAATATGAATGAAGTGACTTAGACCTGTCAACAATAGGTATAGGTATTCTTAACTAAAAAGTGTAGCATGAAAGTTACAGAAAACAATACATTTTTAGTTTAAATATATTTTGATTATATTTTAGATCAGTTTATCTTTAAAGGGCTTTCTTGAAATAGTTGTGTCAATATTTGCATATTGTTTTCACAATATGCAAATCAATACCAACTGTCTGTATAATGAAGCAGCCAGTGGTGAATGCCAAGTAGAGTGACCACGCGCAGATAAAAATATCCTAATTGTATAATACAAGTACGGAATCGCATAGACGTTGGTATATCGTCGTAAATTTAACTTAAAGGTTTATTTTCGTATAACGGGGGGCGTAGCTCAGATGGTAGAGCGCTCGCTTAGCATGCGAGAGGTACCGGGATCGATACCCGGCGCCTCCAATCTTTTTTAAGAAAATTAAGAGTAATAAAACGGGCATTGTACCAATTACATTTTTTCTGAAGGCGCCAAAACCTTTCAGTATATTAAAGAAGGCAGTTAAGCAAAAATGTAAATAGCTGATAAATTAAACTCCGATATTCGAGGACAGATGCAAAACGACATTGACGACAAAGAATTAGAAGATAGAGTTAAAAGGTACCAAAAACAAACTGTTTTTACAGAATTACGACCGGATACGTTTTACTTCTGTATCGCATACCGTCTTGTCTTGTTGTTTTAGTTCGAAAACAGATCCAGTGTAGTGCAGTTGTAGTTTTAAATTATAGAAATAGAAGAGTGTATTGCGGTGTGGCATTTATTAAATAATAAGAAGAAGAAACTAAAAAGGAGGCGTATTTTGTGGGTCCATCCCATGTTGGGATTAAGAGAAAGCAATGGAATGTATAATTTATTATATCAAGATTTGTTGCAAGATCCATCGAAGTTTTTTAATTATTTTCGAATGACTATTCAGTCCTTTGAGGAACTTCATAATATTTTGAAAATCAGACTTGTTAAAAAGGACACAAATATGCGTAGAAGTATTGCGTCAAAAGAACGACTAGCCATGACATTAAGGTAAGGAAAATTACTTATAGTTTTTTTTCTAAACGAATTTTTATTTAAAGTTTTCCAAAAGAAATTTAATAATTATCTTATTACTTAGTCTACTTTATTACTTATTACTTAGTCTTTGTAGTTTACAAGGAGATCGATGAAGGATCCGTCTGTTGAGGTGGCAGTTGATTCAACGGAATGGGGTGAGAGGAGGGGAATTGTTTCTGGTCTTTGATTGGGTGAAGATTGTAACTCGATGAATGAAGTGTTGAAGGTTAAAGATTGGGACGCTAAATCGGAATGAGTGGAAGAAGGATGACCATAAACGTGCAGATGTGAAGATGATGACTTATGTTGTGTAAAGGGGGGATTAGGAGTGGAAGGATAAAACGGCAAATGTTGTACATGGTTGTAATTTAATGCATATTAAGGGGGTAATAAGGCAGATTTTATCGATTGTATCATTGCCAATTCCACATCCATCTTTTTGTCAATTGGCACTCTTTTAAAGTCAGGCAGTAGCGAAAGAAGGAAATGTCGATCTCCGTCATTATCTAGAATAATCTCATTTATTTGTCGCTGTTCAAGACTTGCCTTCAATAGTTTCACTATCTCGGTGTTATGGTCGGTTTCCGATGCCCCTTTATTTTTTTTCTGTACATGTGTAGGCCTTATAGGAATAATATGCTCGTTTTGTACATGATCCAAAGTTTCTCCGATATTCTCATTTTCCTCTATAAAATTTGAAGTGGTCCTAAAATAAATCTATTAATTTGGTAGTTCATAATTTGACAAATTAAATTTTTATACTCTCTATTTGAAGAGCATCGCATCAAAAATGATAGCTGTTCAAAAAATATATAGGTTTTCCAAGAAGCTCCGTCATCACTCTTTTTCTTTTTTCTTTTCGCCAACTCTCGAGCAAAAGAGTTTCTTAAATTCTTCCATTTTTTTTGAAGATCTTTCTCTGAAAAATTAAAAAAGTTTGTTTTTTATTATTTTCAGGTACCTGGTGACTGGTTGCTCACTTACTGAGCTACATTATAACTACAGAGTTGGAATTTCAACAGCGAGTGAAATAATTCAGCAAACATGCAAGCTAATTTGGATATTTATGAAAGAACAATGTACACCAATGCCCACACGAGAAAAATGGTTAGAAATCGCAGACGGTTTTTTGAAAAATGCAAATTATCCACACTGTTTGGGTGCCATAGACGGCAAACATATCCGGGTTATAAAACCACAACATAGTGGTTCACTTTATTTTAACTATAAACATTTTTTTTCAATTCAATTTCTGGCTATGTGTGACTCGAATTATTGCTTTACATTTGTAGATATTGGAGATTATGGCAAAAACAGTGATTCAAGCATTTTTAAGAATTCACATTTTTATAAGAACTTAACGTCAAAAAGGCTAGATTTTCCCAATCCAGATTTTTTGCCACAAAAGAAGGATTACAAAATCCCATATGTTATTGTTGGAGACGAAGCGTTTGGTTTATCCTTCAATGTTATGAGGCCATATGGTGGAAAAAATCTATCACGTTAAGAGAATACATAATTACCGATTGACTCGACCACGAAGATTTATTGAGTGTACTTTTGGAATACTTTCTAACAAGTGGAGAATATTTCACAGACCACTCAACGTGTCAATAGATTTTGCCGTTGACATAGTTAAAGCTTGTACTGTGCTCCATAATTTTGTTCGTGTACGAGATGGATATAAACATGAAGATACCTTATCCGTCCAAGGATTGTATGATGATGATTATGTTGCGGAAACAGGAGCAGGTTCTGCAAGATCAGCGACTATTATTCGTGACTATTTTGCTGACTATTTCATGAATACTGATATATTACCATGGTAGAATAGCTGCATTGCAGTGTGAACTAATGATGTTGAAATTTTGAAATTTATTTTTAATCCTAATATAATATTATCAATTGACCTTTTTGATTTATTAAATATTTTTTTATTTACTTTACGAATTTATTATAATAGAATTTATTATTATAAATAAAAATAGTATTACAATTTTTTTTTACTTTAACAGAAGTGTACTTTACGCTCCGAAAATTTGAACATATCGATACGAGACACCTTGTATAATAGTGAGTTAATCTTAAGATACTAAGTATTTTTGGGAAAATAAATTTCATTAAAAATAATCCCATATTATGTAAACTTATTAGCCTGCACTACTTACTTAAAATAATATAATATTTATTTGAAATAAAAATATGCTTAATGCTAAATAATACTTACCATATTCATTTTGTTGAGCTGCTGTCATCTCCTCAAAATTGTCGCACATTTGTTTCGCAATTTCCACCCAGCATTGCTGTTTTTTATTTCTATCGCAATAGTCTGCGATAGTGCGATGTATCCCATAAACAGGGATTTGGTTCCACCCAACTTATAAATTTTTCGTTCTCAAAGACTACACGTTCCATTTCATAATAATGTAATATGTCCACTAATTCTTTACTATTGCAAGACTGCAAGAAGAAAAAACGCAACGCCTATGCTCTACCCTATTCACTGAATAAAAAGTATGCGTGTCTGAACAGGTCCATATAACATAATAATAGTTCTGTATGCGGCATACGCATTCTGTCGCCGGCGGCCGAAAGATGAGCGATACCGAAATTTGCTTTCGGCATACGGAATGCGTCGCCAATGCTGTGTGAAAGGTTCGATTTGGGTGTATGAAATATTTGTATCTCGGATACGCGTATCTCGAATACGGTATCCTCGTCTGAAAGCGCTCTTAGATGCAAAGTATACAGACCTTTACAAAAAACGCTCGCGTCGCGGCACCGTCATTGGCGGACGGTACGAATTTTGACTACGATACAAATTCTTGCTGTTTTACCTGTAAATTACAATTTTCTGATCTAAAGGTATGGTCCATCTACTGCGGAGTGCGCAAGCGGAGTACGAAAAGTGGAATCCGCATGGATTGATTCGTATGTAAATAAATGACTGGCGTCTAGCCCTGGGTATGCAACTATTGATCCTGACGCTAATTTTATTGTTGACGGATGGTGCACTCAACAACAACCAGTGAAGACCGAAAAGCAAGAACGGCGGAGAAAAACGTCGACTCGCCCCCCATCGTCAGTCGGGGGCATAACCAACGCCAAAAAAAAGAGGAAAGAAAATCAATGGACATGTCTGATGGCTATTCTACGGACAGATCAACTAAAAGCGAAGACTACAAGAGGATGAAAAGCAAACATGAGAGAGAGAGGGGTAAGACTTCGGACGACTCCTCTTAGTTCCTAAAACCTCAATTCAAATCCCGTGATCCCAGACTATCCAAAACATCAAAAACCACACCAAACCCCGACCTGGGAGCTGGCAAGGCGCCACCCCAGAGTGCGGAGATTGGGAAAAGCGAGGAAGAGGTACGAAAACTCGAGAAGGCAGTTCGGGAACGAGATCTGCAAATTGAGAGGAGTAACAGTGAGTTGCACGAGATTAGGCTTAAAAACTCTCAGATTATCGAGAAAATGCAACTATTCGAACTGAAGATGAATAAGTTAATCTTAGAGAATCATTCTCTCAATGGGCAGCTCACGGACCTGAAACGCAAACTCGGGGAGGTGCTGAACCATAACGAAACCCTTACCACCCAAAATTCCACAATAAATGAGAAACTGACAGAAATGGGGGATCTGGTTAGAGATTAAAAATCAAAAGAAACAAATTAAAAATAAAAGAACCAGGGAAGAAGCGGGCCTGTCTCCGACTTCACAAGACGGAGACGAGCCGGCCTCGGAACCGGTTCTCCCTGTGATAACCACAAATCGGGGGGCCAGTCCCCTCAACACCAATCTCAGATCCCACCAAAACCGTAAATCCTACTCCTAAACTAACAAAAAACCCACTCTACATGCCCTTGAATAACCTCTCCTTAGCGGGGAAGGGGAGGAGCACTGATCCCGTCAAAAATATTTAAAAAATCCCAAAAGTGGTCTTAAGAGACACAAAGAACTGGGCCGCAAAATACAAATTATTCTGCGAAAAAAAAAACATAGTAAAAGTCCAAAAAGATAGACTGGGATTAGCGCTCTTCCCCAAAACCTCAAACGATCACCGTGCACTAACGGGACTACTCAAGGACGAGGGAATAGAATTCCATTCCTTCTTCCTTGAGGAGGACAGGAAGCTGAACGTAATACTGAGAGGACTTGACCAAAACTTCAAGTTAGAAGAGGTCGAGGAGGAGTTGAGGGCAATGGGATTCGACCCGGAGGAACTGGCTTGGTTTAAAACCGGCCAAGGCCGAAGGAGACCCATGGACCTCATCAGATTCCTCGTCCCGAAGGAACAGGAGAGTGTGTTTCAGATTGATAGCATTCTAAACATTAGGGTCCGCATCGAGCACTTAAGGACTCAGACAATAGAAAATAGGAAGCAAATTGGGCAGTGTCATCGCTGCCAGGAATATGGTCATGTCCAAAGCAATTGCAACACGAAGCCGCGTTGCCACAAATGTAAGGGAGAACACTTCTACTCAGAATGTGTTAAAAACAGAGCAACCCCGGCGGAGTGTTGCAATTGTGCCGGTGACCACCCGGCGAGCTATTGGCGCTGCCCAAAAAACCCAAACATTAAAAATGTAAACAACCAAAAAAAAAGCTTCGCTGAGACCTTGAGGAAGACCGACGCAGACTCTAAAAACAGGAGGGCGGAGCCAAAGGAGGGCAACTCTTCATCGCACATGAAATGTCCCGAGCTCTCGATCAAAAACACAAATCTCCTGAACCTTCTAAGTTTGCCAGACGGGAAGAAAATAGACAACCTAATGGCAAAACTAGAAAAATTAAACTCAAACCCGGCTATCAAGCTACTGCTGGGAGCCGAGGTCTAGTCTCTCGCGGTGTACGTTCGCTTCCTTCCCAACGTGCTCAAATCCTATTCCTATCCTTAGTAATCACTTAAAAACAAACCGCATATAAAACCCAATCCAACCGTCAAAATCCTAAAACCACACCAAAAAGTACCGTAAAGGACCGGTTACGTTCACACCTCCGTCCGACCTTCTCTCGTTAACCAAAGTTCCGCAATCTGAGGGGGCGTGGTCTGCTTCACAGGCTCGCATCCAATAATTAACGTCCAATAACATCACACCCAGACCTCATAAATACATGCGACCAAACCTATCCCGACCAGTCGGTTCCTATTCTCCGAGCAAGTCAAAAGTCCAAGCACCTAGATGCCAAAATGCCAAAGGCATTTTCTACAGTTCTTCTTGCCCTACATAACCTATAATTAAAGATACGTTTCTGATTATTATCAGAAACTTGATCTTTTGGATAAGGACGTAACAGGTGTTTTGAAAGCGGAAAAGCTTCATCTCCTATAATAACATGTGGCAAAACTGTATTAATATTTGGCAAGGATGCTTCCTCTGGAATGCAATAATCTTCACTTGACAAAAATTCATAAAGCTTTGACTTTCTATGTCATTCATATGACACGCATGTCATTCCTAAGAAAAGTGCCACATGAAAAGGCGTAAGGTTTTTAAAAAGGTGGCTTTTATAGAATGCTATTTTATATAATTTTTTTACATAGGTATTTTACTAATGTTTCCGGAACTGGATCTCCAACCTCTGATGGACTTTATGAAAATGACCAAGACAAAGAAAATGAAGAAACTGTTATAGATGAAACTGAACAAGAAGAGAAAGAAGACAATAACACTAAAAAAAGATGTTTTGAGGAGTCTGAAATACCCAAGAAAAGTGCAAACAAAAAGAAAAATACAGATTGCATTCTTGCAGAACAGAACAGAGGCATTCTTACAGAACTTTAGAGAACAGAGGCAAAGAGAAAAATGAATTAATTCGTGATTTATTGTCAGCTCCATCTGAACCCATCACTACACATGAAACAAATCCGATAATGACATTTTTTCAGAGTATGGCTCAAACTGTAATGACTTTTCCTCCCCACCTAGCAGTTGAGGCAAAAGCTAAAGTTTGCCAAATTGTTACCGACTTGGAATACCGTTCAATTTTTCATATTAAGCAGGCAAACCATTCCTGCGAGCCCTATTGCTATCAGCAAAATAGTATACCAAGAGACGATATTTCTGTGGCTCAGTCTAGCAGTTTAGATGCTTTTTTTGATGGGACAAGTTTTCTACTTAATCTTTAAGACCATATTTTTTTAAATAAATGCTATAATGACGCAAATTATTGTTTACTTACCTAAGAGTTAAAGCGAATTTTTCATATCCACTTATTGGATCTTGAACAAAGCTGTTAGGCTGCTTTTCCAATAAAGGCGATATCATGTTCAGAACTTCCTTAAATTGCAACTTACTTAATCTAAAATATTCCTTAAACTTTGGTTCGTTTTCTTCTATAACTTCTATAACAATGGGCAAAACTCATAAATTGACCCAAAACCGGGTGGCACTACCTGCAATCAACGAAAAGAAAGAATTTTACATTGAAACTAATACCCAACTAAGGTAGTGGCATAAAATATTGGTGGATCACCAGGTACCACTTTTGCATACCTAATGAGGTTTTATTGCTCTACACACTTCTGAAATAGAGTATAAATGGTTTTTAATTAGAACTTTAAAAGTTCCTTCAGTCCTTCTCCTTTTAAATAAGTTACTAACTCCACGCCTTATATCTAATATTTAAAACAGTACCAAATCATCATCCTCTTCCTCTTCTTCTAGCAGCAAAGATAATATTCTTTTTCTCTTGTCCATAGGACGTCTCGTAACAAAACTCCAAAAGAAACTAATAAATAAAAATGTAAACAAAATTTTATTGCATTGCGCAGTAAATAGACCACCATAATATGCGATAGACCATACTTTAAAAGCAATAATACAATGTACAAGTTGTAACCCATATTATCATGGAAAATGTGTAAATGTCGACCTAAGAGGTTTTTAAATGAAAAGATCAAATTGGAAGTGTGCATCGTGCTGAGAGTCAGTTTCGGAAGCTAGAAGCGAAATTGTAAACAAACCTGAGCACTTAAGAAAGAGAAGTAGAACTGAAGAATGTGTAATTAAACAAAATTATATTGATGTCATAAACAATACATTGGATCTACTAGTCAAAACAACATTGGAATTAAATCGATTATTTAATTCAGGAAAATTTAAATTTGAAACAAGAAGTGCAAAAACTTAAGAGTAGTGATAAGTTAATAGAAGTAAACGAAATACATTCAGGAGTATCGTATGCATCTGTTACTAAATTGTGCCAAGGTACTGATAAAATACTGGTAAAGCAAAAGGGAGCTCAAAAGGACACTAATGAAATTAAAAAGAACACTCCAAAATAAAATCAATCCAACTGAAATAGGAGCTGGAGTATCAATGGGGCGGTCTACGAAAAACGGTGGATTAATATTGGAGTATGGAGATGAAAAAGAAATTTGAAATATCCAGTTAGAAATACAGAACAAACTTGGTGAAGAATATAAAGTAGAAAGACCAAAATAAAAGTGGTGGGAGTTCATGAAAATGATTACAACACCGAAGACTATTAATGAAATTATTGAAAAAATAATTAAACAAAATGAGATAAAGCCATTATCTCATTTTGATAATTAAAGATTTTAAATTGAAAAAAACAATAAAACATAATCTTTGAAGTGAACTTACAAACATATAATACACTAATTCTAAATCAAAGAATAAATATAGATTGGAGCCGTTGCATGGTTTATACTGATTATGGAATAGTTAGGTGTTACAAGTGTGTGCAAATATGGGCATCATCAAAAAGAGTGTAAAGAAAAAAATGTTTGTGCTAAATGTGGTGGCGAGAATGATGTTAAAAATTGTCATAGTAACGTAAGTAAATGCAACAACTGTGTATTGTCTAATAGCAAATATGGATTGAAACTAAGTATTGATCACACTGCATGGGACGTAAATAATTACTCTCCCCGGGGAGGGCCGGGGTAGAATAGCCCTCCGGTATGCTCTGCCTGTCGTAAAAGGCGACTTTTAGAGCAACCTCTTTGGTGGTAGATGTTGTCTACTTGCATCGCCCGGTTCAATACCACAACATAGGACTTAGGCGGCGTGAAGTGGTTCCATGGAACTCACGTTTCGCCGCCATGTCGATGTGTCCGGTTTCCAAAGGGGAAATGGAAAATAAAAATAAATGCATGATGGCGCCCTCACGACCAAAACTTTCCGGAGGTAAACTCGCCTCCCATTCGGATCTCCGGGCGGAGGCTGGTCGGGGGGGTCTATCAGGCGGATTTAAAAGCCTAAAAATTAATTTTTGCAACATCAGAGGCCTAAACACCAATATTAATGCAGTACACCAACACCTGCAATCAAATAAGCCTCACATTTTGGCATTGACAGAAACAAAGGTGAAACCTTCAACAACAAATGTTCACCTCATTTATCCTGGATACGATCTACACCCCCGATTTCGACTAAACTTTGGATTGGCAGTATTTGTCAAGAGCGATTTGAGTTGCCAGCGGGAGGAAACGCTTGAACCTGCGGACTTCGACGTTATGTGGTTCAAAATAATAGCCAGTGGAGCCACGAAATTTATCTGTTGTATCTACAGACCACCAAGGGACACCCAATTAACCAACTGCAACACTGTATCAGTACAGGCCTCCCTAGGAACATCGGACCACAAATTGATAACAGTCTCTTGCCAGTTGGATGTTAAAACGCAGGATCCTCCGATGCCGCGGAAGGTATGGCACTATAAATCAGCAGAGTGGAATTATCTTCGGGAATTTTATCGCTCATTCCCTTGGAAAGAAGTCTGCTTTAAAACCAATAACATCTCAGAATGTGCAAACCAAATTACAGAGACGATCTTGGCAGGAATGGAAGCTTATATCCCTTTTTCTACTAAATGCAGATCAAACAACAAGCAATGGTTCAATCTGAATTGCAAAAAGGCAGTAAAGACTAAAAACGCAGCATATCGCAAATGGCGTCAACATCCTTCCACCGAAAATTGGAGGAACTGTTTAACCTCCAGAAATAGCTGCAAGCGAATTATTGATGAATGCAAAGAGAGTCACAACAACAGGATCAAAAACAAACTGCTAAACTGCCCAAATGGAACAAGATCTTTCTGGTCGGTATCGAAAGCCGTTAGTCAAGGATTTGCTAAGTCGGCCTTGCCACCCCTAACAGCAGATGATATTTCTATCACGGTAACAGCAAGCGAAAAAGCCAACTTACTGGGCAAACTCTTCGCGTCCAATTCTACTCTGCACTCGCAAGGCAAAACACTGCCATATTTGCCAAGAGTGAATTCATCGATGGGAGAAATTTCGTTTCCCCAACGAATTATAAATAAAATTCTTAAAAGCGTAGACACCAACAAAGCTTCTGGACCCGATGGAATTTCAGCCCTAGTACTAAAACGTTGTGCAGACGAATTGACTCTTCCCTTATGTAGACTGTTCACGGCATCGTATAAGCAGGGCTCATTTCCAACAAGCTGGAAAACTGCTCAAGTGCAAGCTGTACCCAAAAAGGGAAAGAAGACGATGCCGTCCAATTACCGCCCGATTGCATTAGTTCCAGTAATATGGAAGATTATGGAGAAAGCAGTCAACCAACAACTGTTAAGATATCTGGAATCATCTGGACTAATCAGCGATCATCAATACGGCTTCCAAAAGCTTAGATCCACCGGCGATCTTCTGGCTTACGTCACACACTTGTGGACGGAGGCCATGGAGAAGCACGGCGAGTCCCGCTCAGTCGCTCTTGACATTTCCAAGGCATTTGACAGAGTGTGGCATGAGGGAGTACTAACCAAACTCTCCTTAATCGGCATACAAAACTCATTATTGAATTGGATCAAAACTTTTCTTGAACAACGAACAATCCAAGTAGGCGTCGATGGACACCTCTCCGACAAATTTAACATTAACGCTGGAGTCCCTCAAGGATGCATTCTATCCCCCACCCTTTTCTTGATATATATCAACGATTTGCTAGGAACCACTGTCAATCCAATCTGCAGCTTTGCGGACGATAGCACACTTATTTCCACATTTAAGTCCGCCAAACCAACGACAGCCGCCACTTCTCAGAATCTTAGGCAGCAACAAGTAGCTTCAACCAACAACGATATTAGAGCAATCTTGGAGTGGGGCGATAACAATCTGGTCAATTTTAACGCTAAAAAAACGCAGGCTGCAGTATTTACGATGAAGACTAACCTTGGTGGCCCGGAGCTGGTTATGGCAGGGAAAACATTGCCAATGAAATCATCTTTACATCTTCTAGGAGTCGAAGTCACCAACAGTGTGTCCTGGCATGACCACGTTGCAGAGATCGCCAGGGCAGCTTCCAAAAAACTCGGAGTGCTTTTCAAAACGAAAAAACTGTATACACCAGAACAGCTGTTGACTCTTTATAAGGCTCAAATACGCCCTTCCCTCGAGTATTGCTCGCATGTCTGGAGCTCTGCACCCAAGCATAGTTTAAAGCTGCTAGATTCTATACAGAAGAGAGCTATTCATCTTATTGACAAACCAGAACTGACAAATAGTCTGGATAGTCTGGAGCACAGGAGAAAGGTGGCTGATATCTGTTTATTCTACCGTTATTATCACGGTAAGTGCTTCTCTGAGCTGGCAGGCCTGATCCCACCCAGGGCTGTTCTGGCAAGAAGGACGCGTCTAGCAGTTGCGGCTCATCAACATCGAGTCCACCTGCCTACCCCAAGGACATCGCTGTATCGGGACTCATTCATCTGGAGAACATCTTCTTTGTGGAACGGGCATCCACCTCACATATTTCCCGACGCATACAACCCGCAGCGATTCAAGATAAATGCTCACAAATATCTTCGCGCAAGCACAACAAGTTTGACTCCAAGAGTGACATAGGACTTTCCTCTTGTGCTTGTGTTTACCATAAAAAAAAATAAAAAAAATGTGAAACGTTATAAAAAATTAGAACAAATGCAACTAGACTGTAATACAGAGATAATGTCAACAGCCGTTTATTTTAATTTTCAGGGTTTTATAAATAATAAAGAAAATATTGACATACTGGTTAATGATTCAAGGCCAAAAATATTGTTATTGTCTGAAACACATGTCTCTGCCGGGATAGTTCGTGCTGAAATAAACATTGATGGTTATGAGTTGGAGTAGTGTACATATGTCTACATAGTGTCATATACGAAACGATATCAAATATAAGATCTCTGGTACAGACTGTTTTCAAAACTACGTCTGGTTATTGTCCCTAGAAGTCGTCCTAAGCGGATCGAAATATCTCTTTACCGTTCTTTATCATTCTCCATAGAAAATGCAGTTTTTGGATTATTTTTCTGGCTATTTGGATCGGGTATCTAAATTTGAAGGAGTCATTGTTATAGTTGGTGATTTTTACTATGACATTTAAAAATTCGTTTTACGGTAATAAGCTTTTAAAAATAATTTTTTCCAGTGGATTGTTAGTAATCCAACACGTATAACTGATCAAACACTTATTGACTATATCGTATCTACAGAAAAAAACTCAAAAAAAAACACATAAAGTACATTTAACACCAAAAATCAGCGATCATTGTATTTTAACTATTGATATAGAACAAATGTCCAATGTTGGTCCAACCTTAATTTTTACGTCTTCCCGTCTATTGCACTGATTTTGAAAGTTTTACAAAAAATTACTGAGGATAAAGCGGAAAGTATCGTCGTAGTTCTTTCTTGGATAACTCAACCTTGGTGCCCGGTTTACTATTTTTTGTTGTCCGGTGACCCCATTTTCTTCAAGCCACGTGAAGACTTAATTTTGTTGTTTGATAGGACGCCACATCCTCTGTGCCATCAGCTTACCCTGGTTGCCGGCCGCTTATCCGGCAAGCTTTACAAAGACAAGAAATCCCAAAAGATTCCATAAATATTTGTTTGGCATCAATTACTCCGTCTACCATTAAACAATATAATAGCGGCTTGAAGCTATGGTGGAATTATTGCCTCGAACAAAAAGTAAATGTATTTTCAGTCTCGGTAGAACACTTATTAAAATTTCTAACTATTCATTTTAATAAAGGTATTTCTTATGGAACTTTAAATTGTTATCATTTCGCGATTACGCAATTAGTAGATAAGGACAATATATCAAAGGATTTTAGGATAAGACGTTTTTTTAAAGGTGTTTATGGACTGAGACCAATCCAGCCAAAGTACGATTCAACTTGGGACCCTTCAATTATCTTAACTTTCTGAGAAAAGATGCCGATAAACGATTTCAGTTTAGAACAGATAACATACAAATTAGCGGCCTTATTACTATTGGCTACAGGGCAGCAGGTACAAGCAATAGCGAACATCGAAATATGCAACAAAGTTAACAGAAGCGATGGTGTAAATATAAAGATCCCCTGTAGACTAAAGACTTCAGCACTTAATAGAAACCAACCAAATATTAATATCCCTATTTTTAATAATAAAAAACTTTGTTTGGTACATACAATTAAAACCTATTTATCTTTTACTAAAAAATTGGGGCCCTCAGGCAAATAACTTATTATGTATGTAGGTCTAGCTCATTAGAGGCTTTTGTTTATTATATCTTATGTATACTATTCAATTTGTTTTGCGTGTTTTGGTTGTACCCTGTAGAAGATGTTGATGATGATAAAATTTATAAAATTATCTTGAAGATGTTAGGTGTTAACTTCTAAAAAAAATTAAGCTTAAGATCTCTGTCTTTGTTTACAAAATGTTGACATTCAAAGTTACTTTCATCCAGGTCCGTCAGGTGATTGATGGCATGAAGAATAGTGCAAGCAATGATCCATATGATTTGAATATCAGACTCATAAAGACTATTAAGGATTTAATTATTGTTCCCCTGACCAAACTAATCAACCTGGCTATCTTTGAGGGCACATTTCCATTCTGTCTTAAAATTGCTGAGGTCATTCCTATTCACAAAAAGGGCTCAAAAGTGGATGTTGAAAACTACCGTCCCATTTCTCTGGTGCCTATCATTGGAAAGATTTTTGAGTCTTTACTCAAGTCTCAAATAGAGGAGTATTTTGACCAAAACTCTTTATTTTATGTGAACCAACATGGGTTTAGAAAGAAACACTCCACCACTGGTGCGGTCCAGAACCTGTGTGACGTGGTGCTTGACGGATTTGAAAGTGCTCTGTACTCCCAAGCCTCATTTTACGATTTATCTAGGGCTTTTGATTGTGTGGAGCATAATATCCTTCTTCAAAAGCTCAACCACTACAAATTTTGTTCGAGAAGTCTGTCACTGCTACAGTCCTACTTGAGTGACCGAAGTCAGTTTGTTTGTTTTGGGAGGTGTAGGTCCCAGAGTTTGTCGATTGAGCATGGAGTGCCTTAGGGATCCGTTCTCGGGCCTATCCTGTTTCTTATATTTGTTAATGACCTACCAACTTGTCACCCTGATTGCACTTTCTATTTGTATGCTGATGATACTACATCCCTGTGTACTAATAGGAGTTGCGCATTTCCAATAGATTGTGCTTAAATGAGTCCAAAACTCAAAATATAATGTTTTCCCTTCGGGACGTTGATTTCCAGCAACAATCTTTAGGTGTGTCTGTGGATTTTCTGGGTGTTAGATTGGATAGTGGTTTGACGTGGCAAGGTCACATAGATGAATTGTCAACCAAATTATCAAGGTGTACTTTCTTGATTCGCAATTTGTCTGGGTCTGTCTCCGCAGGTACTCTCAGGACAGCTTACTTTGGATATTTTCACTCTCTAATGACGTATAACTTACTAAACTGGGGTCATTCAGCGCATATGCCCAGGATTTTTGCATTGCAACGTCGATGTCTGCGAGTGATTGTGCAGATTGGATACAGGGATTGTTGTAGGGTCCACTTCAGGCTTCTGAGAGTTCTCACCTTACCAAGCGCCTTCATACTTCTGTGCCTTGTATTCATTAGGGTATTCACCCAGGTTTGCGACTCATGCTATCACTCACAGTCATGACACCAGAAATAGCGGCTCCTTGGTGACACCATTTAGGAGACTCGAGCGTACCCGTAATGGCGTGTCTTATTATGGAATTAAGTTCTTTAATGTCCTGCCGGTCTCCGTTAAGGATTTGCCTCTTAATGCTTATAAGACAAAGGTAAAACATTTTTTAGTCACCAATGCTTTTTATTCATTTGAGGAATTCCTGAGCTCAAATTTCAGTGCTATTGCATAGGCTGGGTCTCTTGACTTTTAGTGTTAAGTGTTTTTAAGCATTACTTTTTAGGCTTATATGTGTTTTATTTTTGTTCTTAGGTAAAACGAATTTTACAGTTTAATACTTTTATTTGGAGTTATATTTTTGACTGACTTGTGTAAAAGCTTTATACTTTTTGGTATGAATACATAAATAAATAAATACATTGCTACTTATTTACAAGTCGAGACCTGAGATGTAATTCAAACGAACTTACCTAAGTGATGTTCGATCTTAATTATATCCAGGTCTCGACGAAGTAAATAAGTCCCTCCCTACCCTTTCAACTTCCCTAGATATAAACAACAGACAACATTTTGTTTTGCTTTGACCAGAATGATATTCACAGCCAAGGTATGTAGGTTTACAGATACGGATAAATAACGATTTTAAATTTTTCTTTGGAACTGTGTGGTCATACCTGCCTTCGGAGGGTACTACATTGCTACTTATTTACTTCGTTGAGACTTGGATATAATTAAGATCGAACATCACTTAGGTAACTTCGTTTGATCTATTAATTTTTCTTTAGTAGACCAAAATACTATAAAAAATATTAGGTCCAATGCCTCTGATTGTTACACTTATGTCTCCCTGATATTCTGGATCATGTCACTCATATTATAAATTGTTGTTTGGAGGTAGGATATTTTCCCAAGGCCTGCGTGATTCGGTGGTATGTCTGATTCTGAAATCCTCCAGTCCTAAAGTGTTCAAGATTTGCGTCCGATAAGTTTGCTTTCCGTAATCTCCAAAGTTCTCGAAAGAATAGTCTATATGCAGCTGTCATCATTTCTAATGTCAAATAATATCCTCCCTTCTTATTAATCTGGTTTTAGGAATCATTATAGTATAGCTAGTTCACTTCTAAACGTCACCGATAATATCATGCGAGCTTAAATATTTCAGCCATTATGATAGCTCTTGATTTCTCGAAAGCATTTGATGTCATCGATCATTGTCTAAACGACATTTTTTAAATATTTTACATTTTTTGGTAGTTTTAAATATTCATACATATTTATATAAAATTGTTTATATTAGCCGGTCAAGGTGTTTGCGATGGATTTTAAGCTCACGTTTGCTATAAGTTCGCAAGGTCGAAATTAGTAAATAGTTAAAATTATGATTACGATGCTCACCTTGATTTGTATAATTACCTCGAATTGTTATCTTAAGACTGATATAAATAGTTGTTAATTTTTGTGAATAAACCAGTATTGAGTTCTACACCCAGTAGTTCTTATTGCTCAACCTACTACGGCCAAGCCACCCTTGCCTGTAAACCTATAGTGAGGCTGCTATAGGGTAGTAGGGAATAAAAAAGGTTTAGGGAAAAGCCCTAGATCTTTTCATGGTCCTTCGAGCCGGATTTTAATTGAACCAGGAGCAGCCGCTCACGACGCCGCCTCCATCTTCGAGTTAAACAAAAGGAGTTGCCGCCCACGACGCCGCCTCCATCTTCAAGTCAAGCCAGGAGTAACCGCCAAAAAGAGCCGTCTCCATCGTCAAGTCAAGTCAGGAGCAACCGCCAAAAAGGGCCGACTCCATCTTCAAATCAAAGCAGCCAAAGCAGACAAGTCAGTCAAAGCAAAGCAGCCAAAGCAATCAAGCCAATCGAAGCAGTCGAGCCAATCAAAGCAGTTAAAGCAGTCAAAGCAGACAAGTCAAGTTAAAACAGTCAAGCCAATCAAAGCAGTCAAGTCAGTCAAAACAGACAAGTCAGTCAAGCCAAAACAGCCGCGCCCATCATCGAGAAAGTAATGGAAGAAACGAATAAAATTGCCCTCCGCCAGCAGGAGCTAGCGGGAGAATTAGAACAACTTCTAACCAATGTAAAAAAAGATTCAAACTCAAGAAAAACATCATCATATATTACTCAGAGAAACCAACAGGGAGACATAATATGGGACGCAATTGTAGAAAATGACGAGAAGCTTAGAAAAATCGGAGAATTCAGTCATAGTTACTTCACGAAGAAATACTTGGACCAAATTAAGGGATTGTACGATAATTTAAAAAGCCATTTGAAGACGTGCAAAAAACCAGAAGAAGAAAAGAAGCATGAAGAAGACGAAGCAATACTAAGACGAAAAGAAGTAGTAGTCTAAGAGTTTCAATTTTTGATTGAAGAAATTGAAGAAGAACTCTGCAGAGATAAACCTACAACTCGCTATGAATTTCTAAAAGAAGACACCAAGAATCAATGGGGTCCCATTCAGCAACTTCACAACGAGATCCTCTGCAAAGGCATTACAAGCAAGGAATATTTATCTGCCGACCGTCTATTTAAAAGGTCATACCATGATATTATAGAGAAGCTAGACGAAAAAATAAAGGAGGGCCAAAATCTATCAAACAACACACCCATCCCAACAATTAACATTCCAACATTCAACGGACTGTACGAAGAATGGCCCACGTTTGACGATCTTTTTACCAGGATAATTCATCGAAATGACAAATTATCAAATGCACAAAAGCTCCAGCACCCCAAATCCCTTCTTCGAGGAGAAGCACAAAGCACTATCAAGCACCTACTTGCAACAGATGGAAACTACCCCGCAGCATGGAATTTATTGAAGCAGAGATATCAAAACAAACGTCTCATTGTATCAAAATTAGTAGACAAGATTTATGAGTTTCCGACAATTACGTACGAATCAGTGCCAAAACTTAAACAACTGTATGATGTCACAACTGAATGCCTAGAAGGCATTAAGAATCTAGGCTACGACACGTCATCGTGGTACCCGATAGTAGGAAGAATAATATGCAGAAAATGGGACCAGGAAACGACAAAAAGCAAACTTTAGAAGACCCTCTAAAAGTCGCCACACTAGAAGACATTTTAGAATTTTTAAAAAGAAGATTTCAGTCACTTGAAGCACTCAACTCAGAAAAAAAAGATAGATTCCCAAGAGATCAAGTGTGCCAACTATGCTACCGAGGACATAATATTTGGCGCTGCAATCTATTTTTGCGCCAATCACCAATAGACCGAATGAAGATGATAAAAGATCATCAACTATGTACCAGATGTTTAAGCCATAATTCGAGAGATAGTTGCACCGCAACAAGCAACTGCAAAATCTGCAGTGGACCCCACAATACTTTACTACATCAAGACCGACAAGCCACTTCAAACGCAAGAAATGGAAACTCCACCTCAAGGCCACAGAACTACCAAAACAGCTTCAGGAGAAACAACGAACCGAACTTCAGGCCCAATATTGTCAACTCTAGATACAATGAATCGAACACAAGAAATAACAATTCAAGAAATCACCCCCAAAGCACTCACCACGCAGCTGAAGAAAGAAACAATACCGATAAAAAAGAAGTTCTACTGGCTACAGCGCTAATACAAGGCACATCATACGACGGCACGTCCCATTTATTAAGAGTGTTAATTGATCAAGGCTCCCAGTCGTCATTTATTTCTGAAGAGGCTGCACAAGCATTAGCTTTACCAAGACAAAAAATACGCGCCGAAATATCAGGAGTCGGCGACAATGAATCGAGTGTTTCCAAGTCAAAAATAAAAGTCCAATTAAGGCCAAGATTTCCCAGCGACTACATACTCACAACAGAATTGCTAGTATTACCAAGGATTACGAAGGCGCTCCCGAGTGAACCGTTAAACGAGATAGACGCAGGAGAATGGGAAAATACTATTCTGGCAGACCCCACATTCAATACAACGGGACCAATCGACGTACTACTAGGAGCAGAAGAACACGGGAAAATAATACTAGAAGGGCTCAAAAAACGGGATGGACTAATAGGACAAAAAACAAAATTTGGTTGGATTATTTCTGGAACAATGATCATCAGTGAAAAGAGTAAACACCTGCAAATAAAGAGCATGATATCAAGAACAGAAGAAGATAATCAACTGACCAAATTTTGGGAAATGGAAGAAGTCTCATGTCAACAGCAAATCAAGCCAGAAGACCAAGTGTGTGAAGAACTCTTTCAAAAAACAATAAAAAGAAACAAGGATGGAAGTTATACAGTGAAGCTGCCCTTCAAAGAGTATCCACCGCAATTAGGAGAATCAAAATCCCGAGCCATAGCAAGATTTCAACAATTAGAGATAAAGTTTGTAAAAAATAAGAGCCTCTACGACCAGTATCGACAATTTATGGAAGAATACATAAGGCTTGGGCACATGGAAAGAGTGCCCAAATACGCCTATAATCAAGGAAAATATTACATACCTCATCAAGCTGTCACAAGAGAAGAAAGTACAACTACGAAACTTAGAGTAGTCTTCGACGCATCATGTAAAACAACCAACAAACAAAGTTTAAACGAAAACATGCATACCGGACCCAGATTACAAAATGACCTGGCAGACATTCTACTACGCTGGAGAAAACACAGACTTGGATTTATAGCAGACATAGAAAAAATGTATAGACAAATAAAAGTGGATAGTGCAGATCAGGAATATCAAAGGATTGTCTGGAGAGAGCATCCAGATGAACCACTACAGGAATTCCGATTAACCACAGTAACGTATGGAACAGGCCCGGCACCATTCTTAGTCATAAGAACTCTTCACCAACTAGCTCAAGATGAACAAAGAAACTTTAAAAAAGCATCGAAGATTATCCTGGAAGACTTTTATGTTGATGACGTACTTTCGGGTGCTAACAGTGTCACAGAAGCACAGGAACTTCAAAATGAACTAATAAAATTACTAAAATCCGGTAATTTTACACTGAGAAAATGGTCCAGCAATTCCAAAGACCTTCTACAAGAAATCCCAGAAGAGCTAAAAGAAAAGAGCACTCTTGAAATTGGTGAAGAAGAGGTCAAGAAATCACTAGGAATATTATGGAGTCCAGCTGATGATAGTTTCCTTTTTAAAGTCAATGCAATAACAAGAACCAGCAATACTAAAAGGCAGATGCTGTCAGAAATCGCGAAGATATTTGACCCATTAGGATGGTTAGCACCCTTTACCATTCGAGCAAAACTAATCATTCAGGATCTGTGGCTTCAAAAATTAGCATGGGATGACATTGTCGAAGGAGAACCCTACAAGAAGTGGCAAAAATTTCAAGAAGAAACAACCAGCATTTCAAAAATCAGAATTCCAAGATGGATCCAATACGACAACCAAGAAATTAATCTGGTGGGATTCTGCGATGCGTCCGAAAAGGCATACGGTGCAGTAATGTACAGTATAACGAAAAGTGGAAATGAGATTAATATTACTATGCTACAGGCCAAATCCAAAGTGGCTCTAGCAAGAAACCGGACTACCCTTCCAAAACTAGAACTATGTGCTGCCGTACTACTCGCTAAATTAATGGACAAAACAAAAAAGGCCCTAAAAATAGAATGCAAAGAAGTATATGCCTGAACAGATTCAATGATCACACTAGGCTGGAGTAAAGGAGATACTACAAGATGGAACACTTTCGTCGCCAACCGAGTCTTCGAAATTGTGAAACTAATACCAGCGCAGAAGTGGAACCATGTCAAATCTCAAGATAATCCAGCTGACGTAATATTAAGAGGCATTGTAATTACCGCTCTAAGAGAATCAAAATTATGGTGGAAAGGACCGAATTGGCTGTGCAACCGAGAAGAATGGCCTATAAACAGTGAAATCCCCGAAATTGACGAAGGACTAAAGAAGATCAACTGTCATCAAGCATGTATAACTGCACAAGGGGAGGATTGGAGCCGTTTTTCGTCATTGACTAAAATGCTACGAGTTCTTTCAGTATGTAGTAATGAAAAAAGACTCTCCAAAAGGAAATCTAAGTCCAGCAGAACTAGAATCGACATTAGAAGCCGTCATCCGAGATGGTAGAACTCCGACCCTTAAACATTCCTCCAGCAGAAAGCAGAGAGAGCGGGGAATATGTCTAAACGACATTTTTTAAATATTTTACATTTTTTGGTAGTTTTAAATATTCATACATATTTATATAAAATTGTTTATATTAGCCGGTCAAGGTGTTTGCGATGGATTTTAAGCTCACGTTTGCTATAAGTTCTCAAGGTCGAAATTAGTAAATAGTTAAAATTATGATTACGATGCTCACCTTGATTTGTATAATTACCTCGAATTGTTATCTTAAGACTGATATAAATAGTTGTTAATTTTTGTGAATAAACCAGTATTGAGTTCTACACCCAGTAGTTCTTATTGCTCAACCTACTACGGCCAAGCCACCCTTGCCTGTAAACCTATAGTGAGGCTGCTATAGGGTAGTAGGGAATAAAAAAGGTTTAGGGAAAAGCCCTGTAGCAAAATAAATAAAAATGAAATATTATAGCTGTAGTGATATTGTTTTGTCCTTTTTTAAAATTTACTTGTGGCATAGCACCCAGAAAGTGAGGTTAAATATTGAATGTTCTGTTTCGAAAAATATTATTTCTGGTGTCCCACAAAGGGTCGATCCTAGGCCCATTATTATTTCTTATATATACTTCAGATTTACCCGGTCTTGTTAAGGATTCTGAAATACATCAGTATGCTGATGACACTCAATACATACATTATTTTGACTCTGCTAATTTTGATAACGTAGCTGATACTATTAATGCTGATCTGAATGTAATAAATCAATTTTCAAAAGAGCATAACCTTGTCAGTAATCCTAATAAAACAAAAATGGTTTTGTTTTCAAACCGAGGATCACATAAAAATATAATGGAAACTGTTCATATTCAGTTGGATAACGATACTATCTTATTCTCTGATACTGTGAAGGTTCTGGGACTTAAAATAGACAATTCTTTAAGGAATATGTTAACAATCTTCTGCAGTGGTGTTATTTACGCATGCGTATGCTTTATGCCAATAAACACATTTTAAATTTTAAAACTAGGAAAAAACTCGTAGTGGCTCTTGTTTTATCTATTTTAAATTAGTGCCTTATAATTTATTATCCTTGCTTAGACCAAATAAATCGTTACCGCCTGCAACGCGTGCAGCGCGTGCAAGAAGATTTATTTTTTACCTCGGAAAGTTTAATCATATATCAGACTCTATATTTCAGTTGAGGTGGTTAACGCTGCCTTACCTATTCAAATTCTTCACTTCTACTTTTCTCTTTATCGATTATATGTTAGTTCTGAATATCTTTCTGAAAAGTTAATACCAAGAAACCAGGTTCACACTTGAAATATTAGATACAATATCTTGATCATGCCGCACTATTTCACGACTCTGTTGGACCGATCTTTTACTTATAATGCCGTTAAGTTCTTTAACACTTATTAACCAATATTTAATACTTCCTTAAATGTGTATAGGAAATATTATAGATAGACTTTTGTTTTTAAATCAATCCAAATTATAGTCTAGTTTTCTAAAAGATAAATGCTTCATGTATTTATGCTTTATATATTGTTTCTTTTTTTTTCTCGTTTTCTCTATTTAGACTGTCACTGTTAGGATGGTTAAGAGTTAAAGAGTAGCTTTAAGCTAACCAATGGAAGGGAACCAATGGAAGGAGGGAGACTTACTATAGGCTATAGAGACAGCTCAGGGAATATTCTCAAAGGGAAACCGACTAGCACTAACCACTTTGGTAGAGTGGCGTGATTCGCAATCATGCAGCCCTTTTGGAGCCAGGTTTGATCAATGTTTGTGACGTTTAGTGAACCATGCAGTCAGTAA